>NC_135994.1:9525313-9574668 GCF_053455715.1 Rhinoraja longicauda
ATGTTTCAAAGCTTTTCACTGTACCTCGGTACACGTGACACTAATAAACATAAACACTTTGTAACGTTCAATTTCATTGTCTCAACACAAAAATAATTTTCATTTATGTTATACCAGTGTGTAGTCAGATTGGTTTTTTTTGAGTGGGGGGGATGATATGGGAAGAGGGGTTTTGGCAGAGTTGATGCACAGCATGGCACCTCAAAAGTATCTTGGAATTTCTCGGAACTACAGCTGACTGGTGCATTGAAGGGCATAATTGAAAACGTCTTACAAGGACCAAACAAAAGCTCAGTCAAATAAGGTCATACGTTCCAGGAGCAGAATTAGGCCATTCGGCCCATCAAGTCTACTCCGCCATTCAATCATGGCTGATCTATCTCTCCCTCCCAACCCCATTCTCCTGCCTTCTCCCCATAACTCTTGCCACAAACATTAATCAAGAATCTGTCAGTCTCCGCCTTAAAAATACCCACTGACTTGGCCTGCACAGCTGTCTGTGGCAAAGAACTCCACAGATTCACCATCCTCTGACTAAAGAAATTCCTCCTCATCTCCTTCCTAAAGGAACGTCCTTTAATTCTGAGGCTGTGCCCTCTGGTCCTAGACGCTTCCACTAGTGGAAACATCCTCTCCACTGATGGCCTCAGTGGATATCATTCCCAAAAGCGATCCTCTTGTGAAGCTTTGCAGTGGGGACTGCAGGCCACAGTGCCCTGGGAAGCAGAGGGCACGCTATCGTTATATGTGCCAATTGCAGTGCAATCCCAGGGAAATGGGACCTTATTCCTTGGAGTGCCAATCCTGGCGGTCCGCCGAGCTTCAAATATTTACTGCAAATCTAGCTTTCAACCATTTGGTGTGGCACGGTGGCGCAGCGGGTAGAGTTGCTGCCTCACAGCGCCAGAGACCCGGGTTCCATCCCAACCACGTGCACTGTCTGTATGGAGTTTGCACGTTCTCCCCGTGACCTGCGTGGGTTTTCTCCGGGTGCTCCGGTTTCCTCCCACACTCCAAAGACGTGCAGGTTTGTAGGTTAATTGGCTGGGTAAAAATGTAAAATTGAGTGTGTGTCGGATAGTGTTAGTGTGCGGGGATCGCTGGTCGGTGCGGACTCGGTGGGCCGAAGGGCCTTTTTCAGCCCAGTATCTCCAAAGGAGACTAAACTAATCATTCCCCCCCCCCATCACCCTCCCACACCACACCAAGGAAGATCTCAGTCATGGAGTGATACAGTGTGGAAACAGGCCCTTCGGCCCAACTTGCGCACACTGGCCAACGTGTCCCAGCTACACCAGTCCCATCTGCCTGCGTTTGGCCCCATATCCCTCCAAACCTGTCCCATCCATTTAGATAACCTCCTCATCCACAACCTGACTGTGCCTGTGACCAACTTCCTCATGCATCCTCAGCACAGGAAGGTGAACCCACACATTTGAAAAAGCAAAACAACTTGGCAATGTTTGATTTGTCAGGAGCAAACTCTAAACCACCACTCCATTTCGACGCCCTGGAATAGCAATCAAAATGGCCGCACAATATCTACACTATTCCCACACACCCTTCAGGGTTCATTAGTATTTCATGGCAATGGGTTGCAAGAAGCATTGGGCGACTGAACAAATTCTATTTGGCCCCAAGCCTGCTCCTGCATTCAGTGAAATTATTGTGTAGGAAGGAACTGCAGATGCTGGTTTACACCGAAGATAGAAAGGAAATGTTGGAGTAACTCAGCGGGACAGGCAGCATCTCTGGAGAGAAGCAATGAGGAAAAACGTTTTCACTCAGAGAGTTGTAAATCTGTGGAATTCTCTGCCTCAGAAGGCAGTGGAGGCCAATTCTCTGGATGCTTTCAAGAGAGAGTTAGATAGAGCTCTTAATGATAGCGGAGTCAGGGGGTATGGGGAGAAGGCAGGCACGGGGTACTGATTGAGAATGATCAGCCATGATCACATTGAATGGCGGTGCTGGCTCGAAGGGCCGAATGGCCTACTCCTGCACCTATTGTCTATTGTCTATTGTCTATTGAATGGGTGGTGTTTCGGATCGAGACCCTTCTACAGACTCCAGACAATGAAATGATGATTGATATTCAGCCAAACTACATATACTTGCATTTTCCTTGTATCGTTTGGCTATTAAAAATCGATCACCAGATCTGACGTTGACAATTGATCCAGGAGTTTAAAAGGATGAGGGGGTGGGGGGGATCTCATTGAAACCTACCAAATAGTGAAAGGCCTGGATAGAGTGGATGTGGAGAGGATGTTTCCACTAGTGGGAGAGTCTAGGACCAGAGGGCACAGCCTCAGAATAAACGAACGTACCTTTAGAAAGGAGATGAGGAGGGACAACAGACATAGACAATAGGTGCAGGAGGAGGCCATTCGGCCCTTCGAGCCAGCACCACCATTCAATGTGATCATGGCTGATTATTCTCAATCAGTACCCCGTTCCTGCCTTCTCCCCATACCCCCTGACTCCGCTATCCTTAAGAGCTCTATCCAGCTCTCTCTTGAATGCATTCAGAGAATTGGCCTCCACTGCCTTCTGAGGCAGAGAATTCCACAGATTCACAACTCTCTGACTGAAAAAGTTTTTCCTCATCTCCGTTCTAAATGGCCTACCCCTTATTCATAAACTGTGGCCCCTGGTTCTGGACTCCCCCAACATTGGGAACATGTTTCCTGCCTCTAACGTGTCCAACCCCTGAATAATCTTATACGTTTCGATAAGATCCCCTCTCATCCTTCTAATTTCCAGTGTATACAAGCCTAGTCGCTCCAGTCTTTCAACATATGAGAGTCCCGCCATTCCGGGAATTAACCTAGTAAACCTATGCTGCACTCCCTCAATAGCAAGAATATCTTTCCTCAAATTTGGAGATCAAAACTGCACACAGTACTCCAGGTGCGATCTCACTAGGGCCCTATACAACTGCAGAAGGACCTCTTTGCTCCTATACTCAACTGCTCTTGTTATGAAGGCCAACCAGCGAGAACAGAGTCTGAGCTGTAACACAACCTCAGCTCTTTATCCAGAGGGCGGTGAATCTGTGGGATTCTTTGCCATAGACGGCTGTGGAAGCCAAGTCAGTGGGTATTTTCAAGGCGGAGATTGACAAATCTTTTATTAGTACGGGTGTCAGGGGTTATGGGGAGAAGGAAGGAGAATGGGGTTGGGAGGGGAAGATAGATCAGCCATGATTGGAAAGGCGGAATGGACTTTTAGTTTAGTTTAGAGATACAGCGCAGAAACAGGCCTTTCGACCGACTGAGTCCGCACCGACCAGTGATCCCCGCACACTAACACTATCCTACACACACACCAGGAACAATTTACATTTATACCAAGCCAATTAACCTATAAACCCTTGATGGGTCGAATGGCTCCTAGAACTTATGAACATCATCGAAAATCTGCAGAAGGGAGTTCCAAGTCGCTACCACCTAGTTTTGTTTCGAGATACAGCGCGGAAACAGGCCCTTCGGCCCATCGAGTCTGCACCAACCAGCGATCCCCGCACACTAACACCAACCTACACACACGAGGGACAATTTACCATTTTAGCGAAGCCAATTAACCTACAAACTTGTCCATCTTTGGAGTGTGGGAGGAAACCGGAGCACCCGGAGAAAACCCACGCGGGTCACGGGGAGAACGTACAAACTCCGTACAGACAGCACCCGTGGTTGGGATGGAACCCGGGTCTCTGGCGCCGTGAGGCAGCAACTCTACCGCTGCACCACCGTGATGGAAGCGCACAGAAATGCTTACAGTCTGAAGAAGGGTCTCGACCTGAAACGTCACCCATTCCTTCTCTCCAGAGATGCTGCCTGACCCGCTGAGTTACTCCAGCGTTTAGTGTCTATCTAATGCTCAGTACTGATCCAGTGGACTAACCAGGGGCAGCTACAGCCAAAACATAACGGTCATCCCTTCGGCATATCAGCTCCTACTCCAAGGACCACAATCAATGAACCCTTGTGATTATTTAGACTCAGAGTGATGCAGCATGGAAACAGGCCCTTCGGCCCAACTTGTCCATGCCTGCCAAGATGCCCCATCTACACCAGTCCCACCTGCCTGCATTTGGCCCATATACCTCTAAAGCTGTCCTTTCCAAGTCCATGCCCAAGTGTCGTTTAAAATGTCGTTGCAGGTCCCCATCTCGATCACTTTCGGTACAAGATTTTCATGACGTTTTTGATGACGTACACAAGAGCTCAAATCTCTCTGGATCACCAGTGTTCCTCCGTTTCCATCACGGAGAAACGATTTGCTTCCACATCTCTCAGCCCCAAACAGGGGTGACCTGACATTGGAGGTATTTATTCACAAAATACTGGAGTAACTCAGCAGGTCAGGCAGCATCTCGGGAGAGAAGGAATGGGTGACGTTTCGGGTCAAGACCCTTCTTCAGACTGAGTTACTCCAGCATTTTGTGACTGAGTTACTCCAGCATTTTGTGACCCATTCCTTCTCTCCCGAGATGCTGCCTGACCTGCTGAGTTACTCCAGCATTTTGTGAATAAATGCCTTCGATTTGTACCAGCATCTGCAGTTAGTTTCTTATATTATGACCTGACATTGGATTGCATTGAAATCCACTGACCATAATCTGGCTGGATTTTGAACGATTCCTTGCAATGCTATGTATCGATCCACACTGCCTCCAATGTTGTCAATCTTTGCTCTCTGATCATTCCTTACTGTGGCCAATCTCTCAGCCAACTACCTGCTCATGCCAAAGACGTGCCTTCAATCCCCCAAGCTTCCAATTGAGATAAGTCTCCAATGAGGAATTTTCTAAAACATCCACACACAGTCATGATCACAAATGCAGTAAACCTCCGTTTAGTTTAGAGATGCAGCGCGGAAGCAGGCCCTACGGCCCACCGAGTCCACGACGACCAGCGATCCCCGCACACTAACTCTATCCTACACACACTAGGGAACATTTACAATTTTACCGAAGCCAATTAACCTGCAAACCTGTATGTCGTTGGAGTGTACACAATACTCCAGATGTGGTCTCACCTGGGCCCTGTACAACTGCAGAAGGACCTCTTTACTCCTGCACTCAGGTTTGTAGGTTAATTGGCTTCTGTGCATTGTAAATGTAGGATAGTGGACAGGGTGATCGTGGTCAGCACAGACTCAGCAGGCTGAAGGGCCTGTTTCCACGCTGTACATCTCAAGTCTAGAAATCCATCCCAAGTCAACAACATTGGACAACAGCAGTAGGTGAGAATAAATCTCAGACTCGGAGCGAGACGCACACTCATCAGCAGCAAGAGATGGATTTCTAAATGACACACAAGTTACATTAGAGACTGCGGGTGCTGGAACTGAGCAAGAATTTAGAGCTCTCATCAATACACTGAGCTCTCAATAACATTTTGGCATTTTGTCTTTGGCAAATTTCAGGCAATGGTGACACATTTATGCAAGTTTTTGGCCCCATATCTGAGGAAGGATGTGTTGGCTCTGGAGAGGGTCCAGAGGAGGTTTACGAGAATGATCCCAGGGATGAATGGGTTAACACATGATGAGCGTTTGTCGGCACTGGGCCTGTATTCACTGGAGTTTAGAAGGATGAGGGGGGACTTTATTGAAACGTACAGAATAGTGAAAGGCCCAGATAGAGTGGATGTGGAGAGGATGTTTCCACTAGTGGGAGAGTCTAGGACCAGAGGGCACAGCCTCAGAATTAAAGGACGTCCCTTTAGGAAGGAGATGAGGAGGAATTTCTTTAGTCAGAGGGTGGTAAATCTGTGGAGCTCATTGCCACAGGCTGTGGAGGCCAAGTCAGTGGGTATTTTTAAGGTGTTGACAGATTCTTGATTAGTACGGGTGTCAGGGGTTATGGGGAGAAGGCAGGAGAATGGGGATGAGAGGGAAAGATAGATCAGCCATAATTGAATGGCGGAGTAGCTTTGATGGGCTGAATGGCCTCATTCTGCTCCTATGCTTAAATTAAAACAAAGAAATTGCCTTAAAATAGCCATAGCATGGTAGATCGGATATAAAGAGCTGGAGTAACTCAGCGGGTCAGGCAGCATCTGTGGAGAACATGGATAGGTGACGTTTTATTTGGGTCTCTTCAGACTGCATTCTTCAGATTGGGGTTCAGTATAGTCCCGTTCTATACAGATACAATTCCCCTGCATTTGCCTATGCCATCTTGGTCAATCAATTACATATGGGGAGAAGGCGGGAGGATGGGGTTGGGAGGGAGAGATAGATCAGCCATGATTGAATGGCGGAGTAGATTGATGGGCCGAATGGCCTAACTCTGCTCCTATCACTTATGACCTTTGTATATAGTGGCTTAAAACACAACATTATGGTGCTAAGTATCCTACTGGATTGAAGAAGTTTGAAGGAGGGACCCAACATGAAACGTCACATATCCATCTTCTCCCTGACCTGTTAGGATAGTCCAGCACTTTGTGTCTTTTTTTTGGTAAACCAGCATCTGTGAATCCTTGTGTCCACAGATTGAAGAAGGGTCTCGACTCAAAATGTTGTCGGTCCATTCCCTCCACGGATGCTGCCTGACCTGCTGAGTACCTCCAGCACTTGGTTATTTACTTGAGCTTCCAGCACCCGCAGTTTCCTGTGTCTCCACCTTCACTTTAGCCACTTCTGTTTTTAGGAATGGTTCTACTTCTTACAACTCAGAGGCCATTCAGCCCATCGAGTTCATACTGGTTTCCAACACGACCAACCCCTCTTTCTTCCTTCCCTCTGACCTCTACCCTTGTTCTCTCTCACATCCTATCGACTCCACCATGATCATCATCTTGCCACTTGCCCGCACTAAGGGGGTCACTATTTAACCGGTCACTATTTAAGCTACCAGCACATGAGGAAAGATTGCAAAGACTGGGCTTTGGAGTTTAGAAGGATGAGAGGGGATCTTATCGAGACATATAAAAGGACTGGACAAGCTCGATGCAGGAATAATGTTCCCAATGTTGGGCGAGTCCAGACCCAGGGGCCACACAGTCTAAGAATAAAGGAGAGGCCATTTAAAACTGAGGTGAGAAGGAACTTTTTCACCCAGAGAGTTGTGAATTTGTGGAATTCTTTGCCACAGAAGGCAGTGGAGGCCAAATCACTGGATGGATTTAAAAGGGATATGGGGAGAAGGCAGGCACGGGTCACTGATTGTGGATGATCAGCCATGATCACAATGAATGGCGGTGCTGGCTCGAAGGGCCGAATGGCCTCCTCCTGCACCGATTTTCTATGTTTCTATGTTTTGGATGTGGTAGTAAGTTGGAGTGTGCAGCAAAGAAAGACACAAAATGCTTGAGTAACTCAGCAGGTCATGCAGTACCTCTGGACAACATGGAACCTATCCATATTCTCCACAGATGCTGCCTGACCCGCTGAGTTACTCCAGCACTCTGTGAAACGTCACCTATCCATGTTCTCCAGAGATGCTGCCTGACCCGCTGAGTTACTCCAGCACTCTGTGAAACGTCACCTATCCATGTTCTCCAGAGATGCTGCCTGACCCGCTGAGTTACTCCAGCACTCTGTGAAATGTCACCTATCCATGTTCTCCACAGATGCTGCCTGACCCGCTGAGTTACTCCAGCATTTTGTGTCTTTCCTTGTTATTAATATTTAACATCCATTTTTTTGATGTTGTAACTATAAGAACTGATAATGGCAAAACAGTCGAAATGGTGCATTTGAACTTCCTGAAGCTAATTTGTTTAATTTAGTTTGGAGAAACAGGCCCTTCGGCCCACCGAGTCCGCGCCGACCAGCGATCACCCCGTACACCTACACAATGCATTCAAGAGAGAGCTAGATAGAGCTCTTAAGGACTGCGGAGTCAGGGGGTATGGGGAGAAGGCAGGAACGGGGTACTGATTGAGAGTGATCAGCCATGATCACATTGAATGGCGGTGCTGGCTCGAAGGGCCGAATGGCCTCCTCCTGCACCTATTGTCTATTGTCTATAACCCTACTCTCTAGGGACTAGTTACAATTTTACAGAAGCTGGAGCACCCGGAGAAAACCCACGCGGTCTGAGGGAGAACGTACAAACTTTGTACAGACAGCACCCGCAGTCAGGATGGAACCCGGGTCTCAGGTGCTGCGAGGCAGCAACTCTACCGCTGGGCCACCGTGTTGACAACACGCCGTGTAAGAGATGGCGGGAGATAGTTTGAGTGCAATGTACCGTTCCCCAGCTGTGTCTAATCCATGTCAGTGATTTGGACTGGGGATCAACTGTGTTGAACTTTGCTGATGATACAAAGGTCGGTAACAGTCAGCTGTGTGAGGGGAATACAAGGATACTTCAGGGAATACAGACTGTTCAAGTGCATGGGCAAATAAATACACAGTAGATGGAGCATGAGGTTATCCTTTTCAGTCGGTACATAGAAATGGGAAGCCTTCTCTAGGTTCAGAGATACAGCCTGGAAACAGTCCCTCCAGCCCACACCAACCATGCGATCACCCATTCACACCATCTCTGTTACACAAACGCTTACACACAAATAGCAGCGGTAGAGTTGCTGCCTCACAGCGCCGGAGACCCGGGTTCCATCCTGACCACGGGTGCTGTCTGTGTGGAGATTGCACATTCTCCCCGTGACCTGCGTGGGTTTTCAAAAGACTATAGGAGTAGGCCATTCGACCCTTCGAGCCAGCACCGCCATTCAATGTGATCATGGCTGATCATTCACAATCAGTACCCCGTTCCTGCCTTCTCCCCATACCCCCTGACTCCGCTATCATTAAGAGTATCTAGTTCTCTCTTGGTGCTCCGGTTTCCTCCCACACTCCAAAGACGTGCAGGTTTGTAGGTTAATTGGCTAGGTATATCTGTAAAATTGTCCCTAGTGTGTGTAGGATAGAGTTAGTGTGCGGGGATCGCTGGTCGGCGCGGACTCGGTGGGCCGAAGGGCCTGATTCCACGCTGTATCTCTAAACAATGTCCCAGCTATACTAGTCCCACCTGCCTGCGCTTGGTCCATATCCCTCCAAACCTGTCATATCCATGTACCTGTCAAACTGTTTCTTAAACGATGGGATAGTCCCAGCCTCAACTACTTCCTCCGGCAGCTTGTTCCATACACCCACCCTTTGTGTGAGAAAGCTACCCCTCAGATTCCTATTAAATCTTTTCCCCTTCACCTTGAACCTATGTCCTCGATTCCCCTACTCCGGGAAAGAGACTCTGTGCATCTACCCAATCTATTCCTCTCATGTTTTTGTACACCTCTATAAGATCACCCCTCATCCTCCTGTTCTCCAAGGAATAGAGACCCAGCCTACTCAACCTCTCCCTATAGCTCACACCCTCTAGTCCTGGCAACATCCTCGTAAATCTTTTCTGAACCCTGTCAAGCTTGACAATATCTTTCCTATAACATGGTGCCCAGAACTGACAAAATATTCTAAATGCGGTCTCACCAACCTCTTATACAACTGCAACATGACCTCCCAACTTCTATACTCAATACTCTGACTCTTGAAGGCCAATGTGCCAAAAGCCTTTTTGACCACCTTATCTACCTGTGACTCGACCTTCAAGGAACCATGCACCTGTACTCCTAGATCCCTCTGCTCTACAACACTACCCAGAGGCCTACCATTCACTGTGTAGGTCCTGCCTATGTTAGACTCCCCAAAATGCAACACCTCACACTTCTCTGTATTAAATTCCATCAACCATTCCTCCGCCCACCTGGCCAATCGATCCAGATCCTGCTGCAATCGTTCACAACCATTTTCACTATCTGTAAAACCACTCACTTTTGTATCATCAGCAAACTTGCTCATCTTGCCCTGTATGTTCTCATCCAAACCATTGATGTAGATGACAGACAGTAACGGGCCCAGCACCGAACCCTGAGGCACACCACTAGTCACAGGCCTCCAGTCTGAGAAGCAACCTTCCACCATCACCCTCTGCTTCCTTCCATGGAGCCAATTTGCTATCCATTCAGCTATCTCTCCTTGGATCCCATGCGATCTAACCTTCCAGAGCAGCCTACCATGTGGAACCTTGTCGAATGCCTTACTGAAGTCCATGTACACAACATCTACAGCTCTGCCCACATCAACCTTTTTGGTCACGTCTTCAAAAAACTCAATCAGATTTGTGAGACACGACCTCCCACGTACAAACCCATGCTGACCGTCCCTAATCAGCCCTTGCCCGTCCAAATGCCTGTATATCCTCTCCCTCAGAATACTCTCCCGTAACTTACCAACTACACATGTTAAGCTCACCGGCCTATAGTTCCCAGCATTCTCCCTGCAGCCCTTCTTGAAAAGAGGCACAACATTTGCCCCCCTCCAGTCTTCCGGCACCTCCCCTGTATTTAAGGACGACGCGTAAATCTCAACCAGGGCTCCCGCAATTTCCTCTCTAGTTTCCCACGATGTCCTCGGATATATTTGATCAGGCCCTGGAGATTTGTCTGCCTTCAAACACGACAGTACCTTCAGTACTTCTTCGATGGTAACCCTGACTGCTCTCAAGGCACTTCCAGTGACTGCTCCAAGTTCCTCCGTCCTACTGTCTTTCTCCTCGGTAAATACAGAGGAGAAATACTCATTGAGGACCTTGCCCATCTCCTGTGGCTCCACACAGAGGTGACAGCTTTGATTCCTGAGAGGTCCCACTCTCTCTCTAGTTACCCTTTTCCCCATTATGTATTTATAAAATCTTTTGGGATTGTCCTTAATGCTTCCCGCCAGAGCTATATCCTGGCCCCTTTTTGCCCTTCTGATCTCCTTTTTCAGTTTACTCCTTCGTTCCCGAAACTCCTTCAGGGATGCACTTTTAGGAAGGAGATGAGGAGGAATTTCTTTAGCCAGAGGGTGGTGAATCTGTGGAATTCATTGCCACAGAGGGCTGTGGAGGCCAAGTCAGTGGGTATTTTTAAGGCAGAGATAGACAGATTCTTGATTAGTGCGGGTGTCAGGGGTTATGGGGAGAAGGCAGGAGAATGGGGTTGGGAGGGAGAGATAGATCAGCCATGATTGAATGGCGGAGTAGACTTGATGGGCCGAATGGTCTAATTCTACTCCTATCATTTATGATCTTATAGAAACATAGACAATAGGTGCAGGAGTAGGCCATTCGGTCCTTCGAGTCAGCACCGCCATTCAATGTGATCATGGCTGAATCAGTACCCCATTCTTGCTAATGATTTATCCACACACCAATTCCTACATGATATTTCACTCACAGACCATGCCAAAAGCCTCGTCTCCAGTGAGATTGTGAGGAATGTTTTTACAGCATGTAGCCAGGGTTAGCACTGAAAGCATCTATTCCACTCTCCATTCCTTGCCAAGAACACTCTTGCACATCCTACCAACAGCAGCAACACCGGCCCATCATGTCACAGAGTGATACAGTGTGGAAACAGGCCCTTCATAGAGTCACAGAGTGATACAGTGTGGAAACAGGCCCTTCATAGAGTCACAGAGTGATACAGTGTGGAAACAGGCCCTTCATAGAGTCACAGAGTGATACAGTGTGGAAACAGGCCCTTCATAGAGTCACAGAGTGATACAGTGTGGAAACAGGCCCTTCATAGAGTCACAGAGTGATACAGTGTGGAAACAGGCCCTTCAGCCCAACTAGCCCACGCCGGCCAACAATGTCCCAGCTACACTAGTCCCACCTGCCCGCGTTTGGCCCATATCCCTCTAAACCTGTTCTATCCATGTACCTATCTCATTGTATGCTTAATTGTTTCTTAAACGTTGGGATAGTCCCAGCCACAACTACGTCCTCTGGCAGCTCGTTCCATACACCCACCGCCTGTTGTGTGAAATTGTTACCCCTCAGATTCCTATTAAATCTTTTCCCCTTCACATGTCCTCTGGTCCTCGATTCCCCTACTCTGGCCAAGAGACTCTGTGCGTCTACCCGATCTATTGCTCTCATGATTTTATACACCTCTATAAGATCATCCTCCTGCGCTCCATGGAATAGAGACCCAGCCTACTCAACCTCTCCCTGTAGCTCAGACCCTCCAGTCCTGGCAACATCCTCGTAAATCTTCTCTGTACCCTTTCCAGCTTGACAATATCTTTCCGATAACATGGTGCCCAGAACTGAACACAATATTCTAAATGCGGTCTCACCAACGTCTTATACAACTGCAACATGACTTCCCAACCTCTCTACTCAATACTCTGACTGATGAAGGCCAATGTGCCAAAAGCCTTTTTGACCACCTTATCTACCTGCGACTCGACCTTCAAGGAACCATGCACCTGAACTCCTAGATCCTTCTGCTCTACAACACTACCCAGAGGCCTACCATTCACTGTGTAGGTCCTGCCTATGTTAGACTTCTCAAAATGCAACACCTCATATTTCTTTGTGTTAAACTCCATCAAACATTCCTCCGCCCATCTGGCCAATCGATCAAGATCCTGCTGCAATTTTTCACAACCATCTTGACTATCAACAATACCACCCACTTTTGTATCATCAGCAAACTTTCTGAGGGTCTCGACTCGAAATGTCACCCATTCCTTCTCTCCAGAGATGCTGCCTGTCCCGCTGAGTTACTCCAGCATTTTGTGTCTATCTTTGGCAAACTTGCTAATCTTGCCATGTATATATTCATCCAAATCATTGATCTAGATGACAAACAGAAAAGGGCCCAACACCGAACCCTTTGTGTAGGAAGGAACTGCAGATGCAGGTGTAAACCGAAGAGAGACACAAAATGCTGGAGTAACTCAGCGGGACAGGCAGCATCTCTGGAGAGAAGGAATGGGTGACGTTTCGGGTCGGGACCCTTCTTCAGAACCCTTTGTTTATGTTCCAACTCTCTAAGTGCACCCATTAACTCACTGATCAGATGGAGCTTGCACACAGCAGATCCCCATGGTTACCTTGGTTTTACCCCAGAGAACAACCCCTCCGTCCCCTCCAGTTTAACAAGCTTCTTTTTGTCTCCCTCACACTTCAAACAAAAGGTCTCCCATGGGAAAGGTTAACTGTTTTTCTTCACACAGGATGTGTAGGCAGGAACTGCAGATGCTGGTTTACACCGAAGATAAGACAAAAAATGTTGGAGTAACTCAGCGGGTCAGGCAGCATCTGTGGGGAACATGGATAGGTGACGTTTCACAGAGTGCTGGAGTAACTCAGCGGGTCAGGCAGCATCTCTGGAGAACATGGATAGGTGACGTTTCACAAAGCGCTGGAGTAACTCAGCGGGTCAGGCAGCATCTGTGGAGAACATGGATAGGTGACGTTTCACAGAGTGCTGGAGTAACTCAGCGGGTCAGGCAGCATCTGTGGAGAACATGGATAGGTGACGTTTCACAGAGTGCTGGAGTAACTCAGCGGGTCAGGCAGCATCTCTGGAGAGAAGGAATGGGTGACGTTTCACAACTTCACAAGTTATAAGAGCAGAATTAGGCCACTCAGCCCGTTGAGTCCACTCTGCCATTCAACCATGGCTGATCTCTGCCCCCCAAATCCCATTGTCCTGCCTTCCCCCCCTTCTCTGGCTTGTTTCCGCTCTGTACAGTTCCCAGTTGTACAGGGCATTGGTGGAGTATTGCGTACAGTTTTGGTCTCCTAATCTGAGGAAAGACATTCTTGCCATAGAGGGAGTACAGAGAAGGTTCACCAGATTGATTCCTGGGATGGCAGGACTTTCATATGAAGAAAGAAAGGATAGACTCGGCTTGTACTCGCTGGAATTTAGAAGATTGAGGGGGGATCTTATAGAAACTTACAAAATTCTTAAGGGGTTGGACAGGCTAGATGCAGGAAGATTGTTCCCGATGTTATGGAAGTCCAGAACAAGGGGTCACAGTTTAAGGATAAGGGGGAAGTCTTTTAGGACCGAGATGAGAAAGTTTTGTTTCACACAGAGAGTGGTGAATCTGTGGAATTCTCTGCCACAGAGGGTAGTTGAGGCCAGTTCATTGGCTATATTTAAGAGGGAGTTAGATGTGGCCCTTGTGGCTAAAGGAATCAGGGGGTATGGAGAGAAGGCAGGAACAGGATACTGAGTTGGATGATCAGCCATGATCATATTGAATGGCGGTGCAGGCTCGAAGGGCCGAATGGCCTACTCCTGCACCTATTTTCTATGTTTCTATGTATCTCTAAACTAAAGTAATAGCCAACAGCATTGTCAGGGCCAGAGAGCTGTGTGGGGCTGGGAATGGAGGGATAGGAATGGCGTGCAGGCAGAGGAAGTTAGTTTAGCTCAGCATCATGTTAGGCATGGACATGGTGAGCCCGTTCCTGTGCTGTACTGCTCGATGGTCTAGGTCTGACTAGGGAACAATGGCCCAGTGCTTACGCAGAAGGGCATCAGTGAATCAGAGAGGTTTGCAAACTGCAGCCCACTAGTTTGAGGGATACCTATTCTGAGATTTTTATTGAGTCACTCGAATGCAAGTTCCCGAGCTGCCGCAGGGTGAAGGGAGGGGGAAGCAGAGAGACTGTCCGGGCAGAGACTGGGCCTCAATTACACCACTAATGAAGCCTGAAAATCAAGTCCTTAGCCCAATGCAAGGGAAACTTTGGCCATTTATCCAGGAACATAGTTTCGTTTAGCTTAGAGATAAAGCGCGGAAACAGGCCCTTCGGCCCACCGAGTCCGCGCCGACCACCGATCCCCGCACACACTAAAGGTATCACAAAACGCTGGAGTAACTCAGTGGGTCAGGCAGCATCTCAGGAGAGAAGGAATGGGTGACGTTTCAGGTCGAGACCCTTCTTCAGACTGACGATGGGTCTCGACCCGAAACTTCACCCATTCCTTCTCTCCTGAGATGCTGCCTGACCTGCTGAGTTACTCCAGCGTTTTGTGATACCTTCAATTTGTACCAGCATCTGCAGTTATTTACCCACGCACACTAACACTATCCGACACACACTAGGGACAATTGACATTTCTACCAAGCCAATTAACCAACAAACCTTTGGAGTTTGGGAGGAAACCGGAGCACCCGGAGAAAACCCACGCTGGTCACGGGGAGAACGTGCAAACTCTGTATGGACAGCACCCGTGATCAGGATTGAACCCGGGTCTCTGGCGCTGTGAGGCAGCAACTCTACCGCTGCACCACCGTGCCACCCTCAAACATAACCAACATGCACCCAGACTAAGTCAATCAACAAAGCTAACCTTCTCCAACATTGATAGAGGAATGGGGGTGTATCACTCTGTGACTCTATGAAGGGCCTGTTTCCACACTGTATCACTCTGTGACTCTATGAAGGGCCTGTTTCCACACTGTATCACTCTGTGACTCTATGAAGGGCCTGTTTCCACACTGTATCACTCTGTGACTCTATGAAGGGCCTGTTTCCACACTGTATCACTCTGTGACTCTATGAAGGGCCTGTTTCCACACTGTATCACTCTGTGACTCTATGAAGGGCCTGTTTCCACACTGTATCACTCTGTGACTCTATGAAGGGCCTGTTTCCACACTGTATCACTCTGTGACTCTATGAAGGGCCTGTTTCCACACTGTATCACTCTGTGACTCTATGAAGGGCCTGTTTCCACACTGTATCACTCTGTGACTCTATAAATGAAACATTTGCCCGTGAGCCGAGGATACCAATTAACTGGAGGTGCAGTGGAATTCCCATTCAACACCCAAGAGTAGAATGTATGACCCACGCTGACATTTCTGCCTCCTCCATTGCCAGAGTGAGACCACACGCAAACTGCAGTATCAGTTTACACCCCAGCAGAGAAACCCTCCCCTGACATCAGTCTGAAGAAGGGTCTCGACCCGAAACGTCTCCCATTCCTTCTCTCCAGAGATGCTGCCTGTCCCGCTGGGTTACTCCAGCTTTTTGTGTCTACCTTAGAATGAACATTGAATTCTCCAATTTTAAGTAACTAACCTACAACAGCCTCCTTCCCCCTCCCCTTTCTCCCCCAAGACTACCCCCTTTATTTCCTCCCCTCCCCCCTCTCCCGCACTTGTACCGTTTAACATAGAAACATAGAAAATAGGTGCAGGAGGCCATTCGGCCCTTCGTGCCAGCACCGCCATTCATTGTGATCATGGTTGATCGTCCACAATTAATAACCCGTGCCTGCCTTCTCCCCATATCCCTTAATTCCACTAGCCCCCAGAGCTCTATCTAACTCTCCCTTAAATCCATCCAGTGATTTGGCCTCCACTGCCCACTGTGGCAGAGAATTCCACAAATTCACAACTCTCTGGGCGAAAAAGTTCCTTCTCACCTCAGTTTTTTAATGGCCTCCCCTTTATTCTCAGACTGTGGACCCTGGTTCTGGACTCGCCCATCATTTTTCCTGCATCTAGCTTGTCCAGTCCTTTTATAACTTTATATATCTCAATAAGATCCCCTCTCATCCTTCTAAACTTCAGTGAATACAAGCCTAGTCTTTTCAATCTTTCCTCATATGACAGTCCCGCCATCCCGGGGATCAATCTCGTGAACATACGCTGCACTGCCTCAATTACAAGGATGTCCTTCCTCAAATTAGGAGACCAAAACTGTACACAATACTCCAGATGTGGTCTCACCGGGGCCCTATACAACTGCAGAAGAACCTCTTTACTCCTATACTGAAATCCTCTTGTTATGAAGGCCAACATGCCATTAGCTTTCTTCACTGCCTGCTGTACCTGCACGCCAACTTTCAGTGACTGGTGTACAAGGACACCCTGCAACCTCCTAACATCCTCTTCGCAGTTCACACTGCCACCAAGCTTTGTGTCATCTGCAAACTTGCTAGTGTTGCTTCTAATTCCCTCTTCCAAATCATTAATATACATGGTAAACAGTTGCGACCCCAACACTGAGCCTTGCGGCACTCCACTCGCCACTGCCTGCCATTCTGAAAAGGACCCATTTACTCCTACTCTTTGCTTCCTGTCTGCCAACCAATTTTCTATCCATGTCAACACCCTACCCCCAATACCATGTGCTCTAATTTTAGTCTCCAATCTCCCATGTGGGACCTTATCAAAGGCTTTCTGAAAGTCTAGATACACTACATCCACTGGCTCCCCTTCATCCATTTTACTTGTCACATCCTCAAAAAATTACAGAAGATTAGTCAAGCATGATTTCCCTTTCATAAATCCATGCTGACTTGGACTTATCCTTTTACTGCTATCCAAATGCGCCGTTATTACCTCTTTAATAATTGACTCCAGCATCTTTCCCACCACCGATGTCAGGCTAACTGGTCTATAATTCCCCGATTTCTCTCTCGCTCCTTTCTTGAAAAGTGGGATAATATTAGCTATCCTCCAATCCACAGGAAATGATCCTGAATCTATTGAACATTGGAAATGTTCACCAATGCGTCCACTATTTCTAGAGCCACCTCCCTGAGTACCCTGGGATGCAGACCATCAGGCCCTGGGGATTTATCAGCCTTCAGTCCCATCAGTCTACCCAATACTATTTCTCGCCTAATGCAAATTTCTTTCAGTTCCTCTACCCCCCTAGATCTTCTGTCCTCTAGTACATCTGGGAGATTGTTTGTGTCTTCCTTAGTGAAGACAGATCCGAAGTACCTGTTCAACTCTTCTGCCATTTCCTTGTTACCCATAATAATTTCACCCGTGTCTGCCTTCAAGTTTGCAGTGGATAATGCACGTGGATGTTTTCAAAAGAGAGTTAGATTTAGCTCTGAGGGCTAACGGAATCAAGAGATATTGGGGAGAAAGCAGGAACGGGGTACTGATTGTGGATGATCAGCCATGATCATATTGAATGGTGGTGCTGGCTCGAACTTATTTTCTATGTTTAAACAATTCACAACTTTTCTATCCCCAAGCTTAATAATTTGCAACTCTTTCATCTTCCCTGGCTCACACACATCTCTTCATCTCGGGCATTTGTCCAACAATCTGCCAATATCACGACCTGCTCACCTGCGTTCACCTATTACCGACAACACTCTGTCTCTGACCCTCATGCCCCTTCTTCATCTCAGCCTTCTTTCCCATCCCCCTACGATCAGTCTGAAGAAGGGTCCCGACCCAAAACGTCTACCCATGTTCCCCAGGGATGCTGCCTGACCTGTTGTGTTACTTAAAGTCACAGAGTCATAGAGTGATACAGCATGGAAACAGGCCCTTCGGCCCAACTTGCCCACACCGGCCAACATGCCCCATCTACACTAGTCCCACCTGCCCGCGTTTGACCCATATTCCTCCAAACCTGTCCTGTCCATGTACCTGTCCAACTGTTTATAAAACGTGGGGATAGTCCCAGCATCAACTACCTCCTCCGGCAGCCCGTTTCATACACCCACCACCCTTTGTATGAAAACGTTACCCCTCAGATTCCTATTAAATCTTTTCCCCTTCACCTTGAACCTATGTCCTCTGGTCCTCAATACCCCTACTCTGGGCAAGAGACTCTGTGCGTCTACCCGATCTATTCCTATCATGATTTTGTACACCTCTATAAGATCACCCCTCATCCTCCTGCGCTCCATAGAATAGAGACCCAGCCTGCTCAACCTCTCCCTGTAGCTCACACCCTCTAGTCCTGGCAACATCCTCGTAAATTTTCTCTGAACCCTTTCATGCTTGACAATATCTTTCCTATAACACGGTGCCCAGAACTGAACACAATACTCTAAATGCGGTCTCACCAACGTCTTATACAACTGCAACATGACCTCCCAACTTCTATACTCAATACTCTGACTGATGAAGGCCAAAGTGCCAAAAGCCTTTTTGACCACCTTATCTACCTGTGACTCGACCTTCAAGGAACCATGCACCTGTACTCCTAGATCCCTCTGCTCTACAACACTACCCAGAGGCCCACCATTCACTGTGTAGGTCCTGCCCTTGTTCAACGTCCCAAAATGCAACACCTCACACTTCTCTGTATTAAATTCCATCAACCATTCCTCCGCCCACCTGGCCAATCGATCCAGATCCTGCTGCAATCGTCCACAACCATCTTCACTATCTGTAAAACCACTCATGTTTGTATTATCAGCAAATCAGCTAATCTTGCCCTGTATGTTCTCATCCAAATCATGATGTAGATGACAAACAGTAATGGGCCCAGCACCGAACCCTGAGGCACACCACTAGTCACAGGCCTCCAGTCTGAGAAGCAACCTTCCACCATCACCCTCTGCTTCCTTCCATGGAGCCAATTTGCTATCCATTCAGCTATCTCTCCTTGGATCACCTATCCATGTTCTCCAGAGATGCTGCCTGACCCGCTGAGTTACTCCAGCACTCTGTGAAACGTCACCTATCCATGTTCTCCAGAGATGCTGCCTGACCCGCTGAGTTACTCCAGCACTCTGTGAAACGTCACCTATGCATGTTCTCCACAGATGCTGCCTGACCCGCTGAGTTACTCCAGCACTCTGTGAAACGTCACCTATGCATGTTCTCCACAGATGCTGCCTGCTCCGCTGAGTTACTCCAGCACCTGTGTCTTAGTTCCTTGTACCTCCTCAGTATGCTGGTCATTGTGGAACATGAGTAGAGTATCCCAATAGTGCCGACTTGGGCAAGTTGGAAGCACGAGTAAACCACGGCCTCTCAAGCCTGCTTCATTTGTATTTGAGGTGCAGCATGGAAGCAGGCCCTTCGGCCTACAGAATCCACGCCCACCATCGATCACCTGCTCACACAAATTCATAAGTTCTTAAGTGAGAGGAGCAGAATTAGGCCGTTTAGCCCATCAAGTCCACTCCACCATTCAATCGTGGCTGATCTATCTCTCCCTTCTAACCCCATTCTCCTGCCTTCTCCCCATAACCACTCTGTGTCTTTTCTTTTGCAAATCAGCGGCTGCAGTTCCTTGTGTCTACTCAACCTGAATGCGCAATGTACTGCTCCACCCAAATTAGTTGAATATCTTTCTTTCGAAGTATCTAAAGACATCAACATCATTAAGTTTCTAAAGACATTAACCCAATTAACATTGGGTTCATCGGTGCTGCCCATCATTTCCATCTTGCTCTAAACACCACGTTTCATTTCAGAGTTAAGTGTTCGCAAAGCAAACATTGACAGACACACGGGTTGAGCTGGCTGGTCTAGAGGCACTTCCACTCCTCCTGCCTCCCTGTGATAGACACAGAAAGCTGGAGTAACTCAGCGGGACAGGCATCATCTCTGGAGAGAAGGAATGGGTGACGTTTCAGGTCGAGTCTGAAGAAGGGTCTCGACCCGAAACATCACCCATTCATTTACTCCAGAGATGCTGCCTGTCCCGCTGAGTTACTCCAGCACTTTGTGTCTATCTTCGCTTTAAACCAGCATCTGCAGTTCCTTCCTACACTCTGTGTCCCTGTGTGGCGTTTCCTAAGGGCATGGAAATCCATTTGGCAGTCATTAAAAACACTGCTCACTTTAATGGTGATGTACAACTCACCCCCTCCAGGAAACACTCGGAAAGGGGTGGCATACGGTGACGCAGCGGGTAGAGCCGCTGCCTCACAGCGCCAGAGTCCCGGGTTCAATCCTGATCTTGGGTGCTGTCTGTGTGGAGTTTGCACATTCTCCCTGTGACTGCGTGGGTTTTCTCCGGGTGCTCCGGTTTCCTCCCACATCCCAAAGACGTGCGGGTTTGTGGGTTAATCGGCCCCTCTGTAAATTGCCCCCGGTGTGTAGGGAGTGGATGGGAAAGTGGGATAACACAGAACTAGTGTGTGTGAACGGGGGATCGCTGGTCGGCGTTGATCAAAGGGGCTGTTTCCGTGCTGTATCTCTAAACTCTAAATCCATCGGCCCACCCTCGTACAACTTTAACCACACCCTCTCTTGATTAAGGGCGCAAGTCAGCAAGTTCAAGGCAGCTTTAGCTTCGATTTGAAGATTTTGAACTCCGAATGCAAATCTCTGCTGACAGAGAGCAATGGTCACACACTATTTCCTTCCTCTACATCACATATAAAGCCTATTCATCTACCAAAGGTTTGCTTTTCACAAACGTTATTGCTCCATAATCAACTTTGAATCAATTACACTTTCTGGAGGTAGACCCAAATAGCTGGAGTAACTCAGCGGGTCAGGCAGCATCTCTGGAGAGAAGGAATGGGTGACGTTTTGGGTCGACACCTTTCTTCAGACTGATCCTTTCTGGAGTATACCTAGGTTTCACTTTAGTTTTAGTTTAGAGATACAGCATGGAAACAGGCCCTTCGGCCCACCGGGTCCGCGCCGACCAGCGATCCCCGCACACTAACACTATCCTCCACACACTAGGGACAATTTACATTTATACCGAGTATACAAACCCAAGCCAATTAACCTACAAACCTGCACGTCTTTGGAGTGTGGGAGGAAACCGAAGATCTTGGAGAAAACCCACGCAGGTCACAGGGAGAACGTACAAACTCCGTACAGACAACACCCGTAGTCGGGATGGAAGCCGGGTCTCTGGCGCTGCAAGCACTGTAAGGCGGCAACTCTACTCTTGTGCCGCCCCGAGATGTTAGATATTTGGTACCGTTTAGTATAGGAGGAAAAGATAGTGGTGGAATAATTTACGATAAACATCTTTGTCTTGTTTCCTCTTGTGCCATTCACTTTCTTATGTTTCTATAATCTTCCTCTGCGTAAAAATTAGTCAGTTTAGAAATACCAAATACCATTCTGTTCTGGATACCTCCATTCCAGCTTTAAATAAAGACTCAATGTACAAATGAGTTGAGCAATTTGGATAAAATATTAATCAACAATTATAACAATATCCAATTCCAGTATCGCTAGCTAAAATCTTCTCAAATCCATAACTGAATTAGAGCACATTACATAAAGGTTCTGCATTCTTAATTTAGTTTAGTTTAGTTTAGAGATACAGCGCGGAAACAGGCCCTTCGGCCCACCGAGTCTGCACCGACCAGCGATCCCCGCACACTGACACCATCCTATACACACTCGGGACAATTTACACTTATACCAAGCCAATTAACCTACAAACCTGTGCGTCTTTGGAGTGCGGGAGGAAATGGAAGATCTCGGAGAAAACCCACGCAGGTCACGGGGAGAACGTACAAACTCCGTACAGACAGCACCCGTAGTCGGGATTGAACCCACATCTCCGGCGCTGTGAGGCAGCAACTCCACCGCCGTGCCGCGCATTCTGCTTGTTCATAAGTTCGCAAGGCATTGGAGCAGAATTAGGCCATTCGGCCCATCAAGTCTACTCCGCCATTCAATCATGGCTGATCTATCTCTCCCTCCCAACCCCATTCTCCTGCCTTTTCACATCCTTGCTAATCAAGAACCTGTCAATCTCCGCTTTAAAAACACCCACTGACTTGTGGCCTCCACGGCCGTCTGTGGCAAAGAGTTCCACAGATTGACCACCCTCTGGCTAAAGAAATTCCTCCTCATCTCCATTCTAAAGACACGTCCTTTAATACTGAGGCTGTGCCCTCTGGTCCTAGACTCTCCCACTAGTGGAAACATCCTCTCCACATCCACTGTCTAGATCTTGGAAAACATTTGAAAGCAACTTTTCCCACTGGAGAGAATATATTGGAGCTTACAGGCATATACTT
Organism: Rhinoraja longicauda; assembly: GCF_053455715.1. Taxonomy (NCBI): domain Eukaryota; kingdom Metazoa; phylum Chordata; class Chondrichthyes; order Rajiformes; family Arhynchobatidae; genus Rhinoraja; species Rhinoraja longicauda. The sequence goes on from NC_135994.1 coordinate 9,547,843, forward strand.
TAAATATAACACCACGTAGCAGTACAAATTATGAGTTATCAATGTGCTATTGTCAATGCGTGGAATTGCAGTTTCACAACTAGACCCAATTTGTCATAATAGTTAAGCCTTGTAATAGCAACAATAAAGTGGTTGGCTGAATAGATGTGTAGGAAAATAACTGCAGATGCTGGTACAAATCGAAGGTATCACAAAATGCTGGAGTAACTCAGCGGGTCAGGCAGCATCTCTGGAGAGAAGGAATGGGTGACGTTTCGGGTCGAGACCCTTCTTCAGACTGATGTCAGGGGAGGGGGCGGGACAAAGATAGGATGTAGTAGGAGACAGGAAGACTGGTGGGAGAACTGGGAAGTGGGAGGGGGGGGGGGAAGAGACGGACAGAGGAACTATCTAAAGTTGGAGAAGTCAATGTTCATACCGCTGGGCTGCAAGCTGCCCAAGCGAAATATGAGGTACTATTCCTCCAATTTGCGCTGGACCTCACTATGGCACTGGAAGAGGCCCAGGACAGAAAGGTCAGACTGGGAGTGGGAGAGGGAGTTGAGGTGCTGAGCCACCGGGAGATCAGGTTGGTTAAGGCGGACTGAGCGAAGGTGTTGAGCAAAACGATCATCGAGCCTGTGTTTGGTCTCGCCGATGTAGAGAAGTTGACATATTTTTAAAAGTCTTTTTAAAAAGATCTTTTTAAAAGCACTTTATCTACACACTAAAACTCTCGTATGTTTGTTTGTTTGTTCCTGAACTACAGCCAAAACGGTACACGATAGCGCGACAATTTTAGGCCCACCTTACTCACCGTCGTCCCTTTGGTGCAAATGGAAGAAGTTTCATTGAAATCGGTGTTATATTTTTAAAGTTATTCACATTTTAAAGTTTAAATCTATCTCCTAGGGAGGGAGGGGGAGGAGGGGGAGGGGCGAGGGGGATGGAGTGGGATGGAGTGGGGGGGAAAGGGGATGGAGTGGGATGGAGTGCGGGAGTGGGGGGGAGGAGTGGGATGGAGGGGGATGGAGTTGGGGGAGTGAGGGGGACACTTAACTGTAGGCAAAAAAAGGAATGTCCATGTAACTAGGTATATGTGACAATATGGATTAAGCCTTAGTTTGTGTGAACTCAATACTCAATTATTTACCCCCATCCCTGCATTCTATCCATAAATATTATGTAAAACAAATGCAGCCACACCCAAGATATATATTGGCGAGACCAAACACAGACTGACTGGGCGATCGTTTCACTGAACACCTTCGCTCAGCCCGCCTGAACCTACCTGATCTCCCGGTTGCCAAACACTTTAACTCCCCCTCCCATTCCCACACTGACCCTTCTGTCCTGGGCCTCCTCCATTGTCAGAGTGAGGCTAAACGCAAATGGGAGGAACAGCATCTCATATTTCGCTTGGGCAGCTCACACTCCAGCGGTATGAAGATTGTTTTCTCTCACTCCAAGTAACCCCTGCACTCCCTCTCTCTCCATCCCTCCCCCACCCAAGTTGCACCAGCTTCTCGTTCTCACCCAACAAACAGCTAACAGTGGCCTGTTTCCTTTATCATCATTACTTTTATCCAAATCCCTCCAAACCTGTCCTATCCATGTACCTGTCTAACTGTTTCTTAAACGTTGGGATAGTCCCAGCCTCAACTACCTTCTCTGGCAGCTCGTTCCATACACCCACCGCCTGTTGTGTGAAAAAGTTACCCCTCGGATTCCTATTAAATCTTTTCCCCTTCACCTTGAACCTGTGGGCTCTGGTCCTCGATTCCCATACTCTGGGCAAGAGACTCTGTGCATCTACCCGATCTATTCCTCTCATGATTTTGTACAACTCTATAAGATCTCCCCCCATCCTCCTGCGCTCCAAGGAATAGAGTCCCAGCCTGCTCAACCTCTCCCTGTAGCTCACACCCTCTAGTCCTGGCAACATCCTCGTAAATCTTCTCCGAACCTTATCAAGCTTGACAACATCTTTCCTATAATATGCTGCCCACAAGCATGTAACAAATTCTTTTTTTTTTCCCGATGCTTTTCCCCGGAGTGACAACAAGCCACCTCATTCAAAACCCGACTTCTCACAACTGTTTCAACAGTGCAGGTGGCATTTGCGATCGTTTTGCTCAGTCCACCTTAACCAACCTGATCTCCCGGTGGCTCAGCACTTCAACTCCCCCTCCCACCCCCAGTCTGACCTTTCTGTCATGGGCCTCCTCCAGTGCCATAGTGAGGCCCACCAGAGATTGGAGGAACAGCACCTCATATTTCACTTGGGCAGCTTGCAGCCCAGCGGTATGAACATTGACTTCTCCAACTTTAAATAGTTCCTCTGTCCCTCTCTTCCCCTCCCCCTTCCTAGTTCTCCCCCTGTCTTCCTGTCTCCACCTATATCCTATCTTTGTCCCCCCCCTCCCCTGACATCAGTCTGAAGAAGGGTCTCGACCCGAAACATCACCCATTCCTCCTCTTCTGAGATGCTGCCTGGCCTGCTGAGTTACTCCAGCACTCTGTGAAACGCCACCTATCCATGTTCTCCACAGATGCTGCCTGACCCGCTGAGTTACTCCAGCACTCTGTGAAACGTCACCTATCCATGTCTCCACAGATGCTGCCTGACCTGCTGAGTTACTCCAGCATTTTGTGTCTACCTTTGGGATTTAGAAGTACGCCTTCAATTATGCTATCTCCAGAGATCACGATCCAAGCTGGACACAAATACCAAGTGAATAAAATCGGGCACGGGTTACTGATTGTGGATGATCAGCCATGATCACAATGAATGGCGGTGCTGGCTCGAAGGGCCGAATGGCCTCCTCCTGCACCTATTTTCTATGTTTCTATGTTTCTATGAATCTTGGTTGAAAATTAGGACATTTATTAAGTAGCCACCAGAATTCCGAATACTGTTTTAGACAATAGACAATAGACAATAGGTGCAGGAGGAGGCCATTCGGCCCTTCAAGCCAGCACCGCCATTCAATGCGATCATGGCTGATCACTCTCAATCAGTACCCCGTTCCTGCCTTCTCCCCATACCCCCTCACTCCGTTATCCTTAAGAGCTCTATCCAGCTCTCTCTTGAAAGCATCCAACGAACTGGCCTCCACTGCCTTCTGAGGCAGAGAATTCCACACCTTCACCACTCTCTGACTGAAAAAGTTCTTCCTCATCTCCGTTCTAAATGGCCTACCCCTTATTCTCAAACTGTGGCCCCTTGTTCTGGACTCCCCCAACATTGGGAACATGTTTCCTGCCTCTAATGTGTCCAATCCCCTAATTATCTTATATGTTTCAATAAGATCCCCCCTCATCCTTCTAAATTCCAGTGTATACAAGCCTAATTGCTCCAGCCTTTCAACATACGACAGTCCCGCCATTCCGGGAATTAACCTAGTGAACCTACGCTGCACGCCCTCAATAGCAAGAATATCCTTCCTCAAATTTGGAGACCAAAACTGCACACAGTACTCCAGGTGCGGTCTCACCAGGGCCCGGTACAACTGCAGAAGGACCTCTTTGCTCCTATACTCAACTCCTCTTGTTATGAAGGCCAACATTCCATTGGCCTTCTTCACTGCCTGCTGTACCTGCATGCTTCCTTTCAGTGACTGATGCACCAGGACACCCAGATCTCGTTGAACATCCCCTCTTCCTAACTTGACACCATTCAGATAATAATCTGCCTTTCTATTCTTACTTCCAAAGTGAATAACCTCACACTTATCTACATTAAACTGCATCTGCCATGTATCCGCCCACTCACACAACCTGTCCAAGTCACCCTGCAGCCTTATTGCATCTTCCTCACAATTCACACTACCCCCCAGCTTAGTATCATCTGCAAATTTGCAAATTTTCTTTTTCCAGGATCTTCGAGGAGGAGATTGGGAATTACGGTCGGCAAAAAATAAAATCCTTCAGATGCTGCAAATCCAAATAAAAATGCTGGCCGGGCAGCACCAGTGAGGAGGGCAAAGTCAAAGACAGGGCCTCCATTTGAACTGGGCAGGTGAGACGGGTGTAGATGGGATATCTCGGTCAGCATGGGAAAGTTGGGCCGAAGGGCCGTGCTGTGGGACTCTTACAGCCATAAAATGCTGGAGTAACTCAGCGGGACAGGCAGCATCTCTGGAGAGAAGGAATGGGTGACGTTTCGGGTCGAGACCCTTCTTCAGACTCGACCCGAAAGGTCACCCATTCCTTCTCTCCAGAGATGCTGCCTGTCCCCCTGAGTTACTCCTGCATTGTGTGTCAACCTTCAGTTTAAACCAGCATCTGCAGTTCCATCCTGCACACTGCGAGACTCTTCTGTTCTGGTGAAAGGTCTTCCGATTTGAAATGGTGGCCCTCAGCCCTCCACAGATAACGCCTGACCCGCTGAGTGCATGCAACGCATGAAAATCAAACCTGACTTGGAGAAGAAACTCGACAAATCTTGTGGATGCTGTCGGGCAAGACACTTAGTGAAAAGACTGCCCGGGGTAATGTCACAAAGGCAAGGGGAGAATCGGCAAGCCTTGGAGGATAAGTAACCAAGCAACAAGGAGGAAAGAAATAGCTTTCAGGAGGCAAGCAGATTGCTTCAGAAAGCAAGGAGCTGAAGGAACCCAGTGGGCCGGGCAGCATCTGTGGAGAAAGGTGCACAGACCGCACAGAAGCTGCCTGGCCCGCCGAGTTCCTCCAGCACTTTGCCTTTTTGCTCAGGATTCCAGCGTCTGCAGTTCCTTGTGGTGCCGTCAGGAAAGCAAGCTTGCCTCAAGTGTGGAAAGCAATGGTCCAGAGAAAAGGAGGACAGCACGCGAAGGAGCCATTATTTCAACCACGGCGCCATTTTGCTTTCCTCGTCCGTGTCCACTTAAACAGAATTTCAAAGCTTCTAATGGAGCAGTTGCCCAGTTTACAATGTCCACATCCCAAATGCAGTTCACACCGCACAAAACCCAGGATGCCATCAGAACAGTGCAACACGTATAAATCCTACCTGGCGACAGCAGAGGTTCGTTCAACGTGAACCATCCTTCCTCCTTGTACAAGCACGTTCATGGATAATGACATCCTCCTCGTGAACCAACAAATCCTATTCACAAATCTATCTGATATCATGGGGGTATTTACTAAGCCTGTCCCATGGATATTCTACCTGGGAAAACCATGGATGTCATGCCGAGCCTAATAGTTTCCAACGCCATTGTCTACTTTCAGAAACCAAGAGCTGCAGATGCTGATTAATACACAAAAAGCCATAATGTGCTGGAGTAACTCAGCGGGTCAGGCAGCATCTGTGGAGAACATGGATAGGTGACGTTTCACAGAGTGCTGGAGTAACTCAGCGGGTCAGGCAGCATCTCTGGAGAACATGGATAGGAGACGTTTCACAGAGTGCTGGAGTAACTCAGCGGGTCAGGCAGCATCTGTGGAGAACATGGATAGGTGACGTTTCACAGAGTGCTGGAGTAACTCAGCGGGTCAGGCAGCATCTCTGGATAACAGGGATAGGTGACGTTCCACAGAGTGCTGGAGTAACTCAACGGGTCAGGCAGCATCTCTGGAGAACATGGATAGGTGACGTTCTCCAAAGATGCTGCCTGATGTGCTGAGTTAGAATCATAGAGTGAAACAGCGTGGAAACAGGCTCTTCAACCTAACCTGCCCACACCGACCAACATGTCCATACAAGTCCCACCTGCCCACGTTTGGTCCATATCCCTGCAAACCTGTCCTATCCATGTACCTGCCTAAGTTTCTTAAACGTTGGGATAGTCAACTACCTCCTATGACAGCTCGTTCCATACACCCACCTGCCTTTGTGAGGAAAAAATTACCCCTCAGATTGCTATTAAATCTTTCCCTCTTCACCACTCCAGCACTTTATACCATTGTCCACTTGGTAGTTTACTGGCGACGTCTACAATCCAACTAACATTTCCATCTCTCTCCACAAAAACACCTGGCTGAAGACTGTCTATGAAATGGATGGATTCCAAGCTCAAAGCATAAGATGTGGGAAGCACAGAATGCTTCCTCATTGAAAATATGCAGCATCATTATCAAGTTATCCCATGTTAGACATTTTATCTTCAGGTTCTGCGTCATTAGGACTGCACACATCCATCTTGTGGACAGAAAAGCACCCCTTACCCCATAGAAACATGGACAATAGGTGCAGGAGGCCATTCGGCCCTTCCAGCCAGAACTGCCATTCAACATGATCATGGCTGATCATCCAAAATCAGTACCCCGTTCCTGCTTTTTCCCCATATCCCTTGATTCCGTTAGCCCTAAGACCTAATTCTAACTCTCTCTTGAAAACATTGTCTAAATTATAATGTTTTCTTCTTAATTGTTTACTGTATGTCACAGTTTAAGAATAAGGGGTAGGCCATTTAGAACTGAGATGAGGAAAAACTTTTTCAGTCAGAGAGTTGTGAATCTGTGGAATTCTCTGCCTCAGAAGGCAGTGGAGGCCAATTCTCTGAATGCATTCAAGAGAGAGCTAAATAGAGCTCTTAATGATAGCGGAGTCAGGGGGTATGGGGAGAAGGCAGGAACGGGGTACTGATTGAGAATGATCAGCCATGATCACATTGAATGGCGGTGCTGGCTCGAAGGGCCGAATGGCCTCCTCCTGCACCTATTGTCTATTGTCTATTGTTACTTGCAAGCACATCATCAAGGCAAATGCCTTGTATGTCTACATACTTGGCTAATAAAATTTATTCAATTCAATTCAATGCAATCCAGTGAATTGGCCTCCACTGCTTTCTGTGATATTTTCCAGTTTCTACAGCAGCTAAACACGGCAACTTTGCACTGTGGGCTCATAATCATTAAAAACTGGACTGGGACGGGACTATTTCAAGGGCAAGTCGATCAAAGTCACATATTAACCTACATGCATAGTAAAGCCTCGGATCTTATTGAAACATATAAGATTATTAAGGGGTTGGACACGTTAGAGGCAGGAAACATGTTCCCGATGTTGGGGGAATCCAGAACCAGGGGCCACAGTTTAAGAATAAGGGGCAGGCCATTTAGAACGGAGATGAGGAAAAACTTTTTCACTCAGAGAGTTGTAAATCTGTGGAATTCTCTGCCTCAGAAGGCAGTGGAGGCCAATTTTCTGGATGCTTTCAAGAGAGAGCTAGATAGAGCTCTTAAGGATAGCGGAGTCAGGGGGTATGGGGAGAAGGCAGGAACGGGGTACTGATTGTGGATGATCAGCCATGATCACATTGAATGGCGGTGCTGGCTCGAAGGGCCGAATGGCCTCCTCCTGCACCTATTGTCCATTGTCAATAACGGACCTCTACATCACGGATTTGGGTTAAAGTGGACCACAGCTCTCATTGCCCCGCCCCGCCCCGCCCCACCCCCTCACTTCCACCATTAGATTAACAACGGTTCGCAAAGCTCATCGGGAAGGCCGGCTCCATCCTGGGGGCTGGAGTTGGAGTTGGATTCACGGGGAGGTGGTCTTGGAGGGGAGGATGCTCCTCAAACTGCGGAGCCTCCTGGACAATACAGCTCACCCCCTCCCTCCGTGACACACACCGGTCAACCTGAGGAGCACCTTCAGCAACAGACTGGTTCGCAAGGTCACAAGGAACAGGAGTAGAATTAGGCCATTCGGCCCATCAGGTCTACTCCACCATTCAATCATGGCTGATCTAGCTCTCCCTCCTATCCACATTCTCCTGCCTTCTCCCCGTAACCCCTGACGCCTGCTCACTGGTCCCACCAAGATGCAGCACAGAATGCCACAGGAGATCCTTCTTCCCTGTGGCTATCAAACTGTGCAACCCCTCCCTCTTCTGTCGTGGGCTAGACTGGGACTGATTCTCCTTCCCCCCCCTCCCCTTCTTTGCACATCTCCAATCCTGGACCTTTCGCTCGCCACTTTAACTTCATGTGGGCGGCACGGTGGCGCAGCGGTAGAGTTGCTGCCTTACAGCGAATGCAGCGCCGGAGACTCAGGTTCGATCCTGACTACGGGCGCCGTCTGTAGGAGTTTGTACGTTCTCCCCGTGACCTGCGTGGGTTTTCTCCGAGATCTTCGGTTTCCTCCCACACTCCAAAGACGTACAGGTATGTAGGTTAATTGGCTGGGCAAATGTAAAAAAAAATTGTCCCTAGTGTGTGTAGGATAGTGTTAGTGTGCGGGGCTCGCTGGGCGGTGCGGACCCGGTGGGAAGAAGGGCCTGTTTCCGCGCTGTATCTCTAAATAAATAAATGTTCCATGTATTTTGTTGTGCTTTGTGACTGTTGACAGATCAATTTCCCTCCTGGAATAAATAAAGGTCTATCGTATCGTATCATATCATATCATATATATACAGCCGGAAACAGGCCTTTTCGGCCCTGTCTCACATTGATTCTCTGTGGAAACCTGCATTAGCATCAACCCACAGGGACATAAGCATGCAGTAAGCATGCAGGTACAGCAAGCAGTGAAGAAAGCTAATGGCATGTTCGCCTTCATTGGGATCGTGTCGTAAGGCGTCACACGGCGGGAGCTTCCGGAGAGAGGCGAGCGGCATGAAGGTGGCGTGATGACCGGGCCAGTCCCTGGCATGTGCACCGCGTGTGGGACTCTGCCGCTTCCTGGTCTGGGAACCCCCACTTGTTTCAACCCCCCCCAATGCTGCATTTCTTCCCTCCCGGCCGTGGGTTAAACTTTACCCCCCTCACTCTGTTATAGCGGACAATCGGCAATAACAGACACCATCCCCTCGTGGCCCGTTATAGTGAGGGCTTACTGCAATGCAAGCCAGCACAATCAAAATCACGCAGAGTGGGGGAACAACAGAGGGATGCACCTGTCTGCCATGGAGATCAGGAGGTCAACGTTCCTTACTGTGAGCAACAGCAATCAGAGAAAGATCACCCCTCGGTGGTGACACATAGCTCAGATAATAGCCGATTTAACTTACGTCCTGCACCGTGAATGAATAGAATCGCGGCTAGGAAATTATACTTTCAGCAGCCGCGACTGCCCATTCTTAGCATCTGCAGATCGCAAGCTTAGAAATTGGCCCAACACTTACTTCCCAGTCTCCCTACAATTTACTAAGTGTCCAAACGCACCTGGTTTACATCTACCTTTGTCGGCCTTGCAGACAGCCTGGACCATAGATAGGGAGTCGGAGAGTCACAGAGTGATACAGTGTGGAAACAGGCCCTTCATAGAGTCACAGAGTGATACAGTGTGGAAACAGGCCCTTCATAGAGTCACAGAGTGATACAGTGTGGAAACAGGCCCTTCATAGAGTCACAGAGTGATACAGTGTGGAAACAGGCCCTTCATAGAGTCACAGAGTGATACAGTGTGGAAACAGGCCCTTCATAGAGTCACAGAGTGATACAGTGTGGAAACAGGCCCTTCATAGAGTCACAGAGTGATACAGTGTGGAAACAGGCCCTTCATAGAGTCACAGAGTGATACAGTGTGGAAACAGGCCCTTCATAGAGTCACAGAGTGATACAGTGTGGAAACAGGCCCTTCATAGAGTCACAGAGTGATACAGTGTGGAAACAGGCCCTTCGGCCCAACTTGCCCACACCGGCCAACATGCCCCATCTGCACTAGTCCCACCTGCCTGCGCTTGGCTCATATCCCCCCAAACCTGTCCTATCCATGTACCTGTCTAACTGCTTCTTAAACGCTGGGATAGTCCCAGCCTCAACTATCTCCTCCGGCAGCTCGTTCCATACACCCACCACCCTCTGTGTGAAAATGTTACCCCTCAGGTTCCCATTAAATCTTTTCCCCTTCACCGTAAACCTATGTCCTCTGATCCTCGATTCCCGTACTCTGGGCAAGAGACTCTGTGCATCTACCCGATCTATCCTCTCATGATTTTGTATACCTCTATAAGATCACCACTCATCCTCCTGTGCTCCAAGGAACAGAGTCCCAGCCCCCACCTCTCCCCCCCCCCCCCCCCCCCACCCACCCCCCCCCCCATATAACTTTCTTCATATACACCTGCAGCTTACTGACTGATCCTCTTGTAGGAAAGAAATGGATTTAGAAATAGAAGTGAAAAAGATGGCCCTGGGCCATGAACAAGGAGCAGGAGCCCCTTGTCTGAAGTGCAAGGATAAATGTGAAGGGTTTGAGCTCCATTGTTGGAGAAAGATCTGCCACAATTGTAAGTGTGGCCAACAAGGACATGATGTCCTTTCCTGCACTGAAGAAGACAAGAAAGTGGGCAAACGTTTTGAAGGTACCAAATACACGAGTCTCATCGCAAAACCGAAGACTGACTCGACCAAGTGGACCCGTTGGGCCCAAACCTCTCCTGCATTGGCGCAGCGCCTTCTCCTCCCCCCTCCCCCTCCCTCCCCCCCCACCCACCCTCCCTCCACCCCCTCTCCCTCCCTCCACCCCCTCTCCCTCCCTCCACCCCCTCTCCCTCCCTCCATCCCCCCTCCCTCACTCCACCCCCCCTCCCTCCCTCCCTCCCCCATCCACCCCCCTCCCTCCCTCCTCCCCATCCCCTCCCTCCACCCCTTCCCCTCCCCCCACTCCATCCCCCTCAGCCCCCCTTATCCTCCCCCTCCCTCCCCCTCCCCCCTCCCTCCCTAGGAGATAGATTTAAACTTTAAAATGTGAATAACTTTAAAAATATAACACTGATTTCAATGAAACTTCTTCCATTAGCACCAAAGGGACGACGGTGAGTAAGGTGGGCCTAAAATTGTCGCGCTATCGTGTACCGTTTTGGCTGTAGTTCAGGAACAAACAAACAAACAAACAAACGAGAGTTTTAGTAGATAGATGGAGTCCCCGTCTACAAGCGTAACATCGTGACACCCACTGATCCAATCGCTGGCAAGAAGGATGCATCCTTTTATACCGTTAGCCTATGAGTGAGCCCCCACCTTCTCGCAAAGATGAATGAAGAATGGTGTCAGCATTGTAACATGAAACAGCAACTCCAGCGTGTTGACCACCCGCAGACCAGGCCGCCAGAGTGGTCTGGAGGGCGAACGAGGGACCAAACTGGCTCAACTAACGGAGGAGATAGGGCAGAGTTGGGTTTACTTCCCTTCCCTTGGCTCCCTTTGAAATGAGGGTGACCCCACACGGAACTACTAAACTAACAGCGGCCAAAATAATGTACAGCCGGCCGCCACCTACCCCCGGGGGTGCAACCAAGAGTGCGGACATTAGTTTTGACCTAAGCGATGAATGAATTACCTATGCACAGCAATTAACCCATGCCTTACCAGTCCTGCATTCCCAGGTAGGAGAGGCACAGAAGCCACTGCCAGTTGAACTCGTGCACGGGTCCATACTACCAGGGGATTCTACGTACTGGTACGGAACTGGGATCGGAGGAAATTGGGACCGCACTGGAAGGGGGCGTACCGGGTGCTACTAACAGCACCCACCGCCGTGAAGGTTGAAGACTGACTGCAAACGGATCGGAGAACATGGAAAGGACAGTGGAGCTATTGATCCTTCTGTGTGTCTGTTTCTGTCTACGAGCTATGAATTTGCCCTCTGCAGCAACGTGCTGTTGCTGGTCACTTACTTGTGTGTCTTTGTGGTCTAGAACTTTAACAATATTAATCTCACTCCTTCCGAGTTGGTTTTCTCTTTGCTGCCACTCCGCCAAAAGACAATTCGACTCTCCCCAAAAACAACGCAAACAGAAACCTCAGAAAGACACGTCTTCCCGCTCGACACAGAATAACAGTGGAGCCTCACAACACAACACTTGCACCATTCACTCCATTCCACTCAGGAGGCAATGAACAGCCCGAAGAAGTTAGCAATCAAAAAAAAAACTGTCCAGTTGCCAATTCATGGTAAATTGAGCCACCACTTATGAAAATCTAAATGATACTTATCGGTAGCAAATATCACAAGAGGGAAAAAAATTAAACACAAGGTACCAGGTCACCAGCAGCTCGTGAAGTTATATAAATGGGTAACCTTTCAGACAAGAATTCACAGCCTGTCAACTTTTCAAAAGCCCATCAGTTTCACAAGCAGTTGTTTAGTCACACAAAGTTATGTTGTGGGGTACCTCTACCAAGCGAATATTGCCAGTTCTAGTGGTATCAGGCCAGGCCTAACTCTGTCTGTCTATTTCCACACAGATTATCAGAGAAGGAAAAGTTGGAGCACAATAACCAGCAATAGTTTTACGTTTTTGCTCCCCCACACGATGCCATATAGTGTCAACATAGACAATAGGTGCAGGAGGAGGCCATTCGGCCCCTCGAGCCAGCACCGCCATTCAATGTGATCATGGCTGATCATTCACAATCAGTAACCCGTGCCTGCCTTCTCCCCATATCCCTTGATTCCACTAGCCCCTAGAGCTCTATCTAACTCTCTCTTAAATCCATCCAGTAAATTGGCCTCCACTGCCCTCTGTGGCAGAGAATTCCACAAATTCACAACTCTCTGGGTGAAAACGTTCCTTCTCATCTCAGTTTTAAATGGGCTCTCCTTTATTCTGAGATTGTGGCCCCTGGTTCTGGACTCGCCCAACATTGGGAACATTTTTCCTGCATCTAGCTTGCCCAGTCCTTTTATAATTGTATATGTCTCTATAAGATATCAAGGTTAATATCTCAAGGTTAATTCAAATGCGTTTTTTTTAAATATTTCTTTTATGGATATACCCCTGGAATTTCCAATGTACTCAGACCAAATTAATTCCCATCCTGCACGCATATTTAGCATATTTCTGGGATAGACAATAGACAATAGGTGCAGGAGGAGGCCATTTGGCCCTTCGAGCCAGCACCGCCATTCAATGATATCATGGCTGATCATTCTCAATCAGTACCCCGTTCCTGCCTTCACCCCATACCCCCTGACTGCGCTATCCTGAAGAACTCTATCTAGCTCTCTCTTGAATGCATTCAGAGAATTGGCCTCCACTGCCTTCTGAGGCAGAGAATTCCACAGATTCACAACTCTCTGACTGAAAAAGTTTTTCCTCATCTCAGTTCTAAATGGCCTACCCCTTATTCTTAAACCGTGGCCCCTTGTTCTGGACTCCCCCAACATTGGGAACATGTTTCCTGCCTCTAACGTGTCCAACCCCTTAATACTCTTATATGTTTCGATAAGATCTCCTCTCATCCTTCTGAATTCCAGTGGATACCAGCCTGGTCGCTCCAGTCTTTCAACATATGATAGTCCTGCCATTCCGGGAATTAACCTAGTAAACCTACGCTGCACGCCCTCAATAGCAAGAATATCCTTCCTCAAATTTGGAGACCAAAACTGCACACAGTACTCCAGGTGCGGTCTCACTAGGGCCCTGTACAACTGCAGAAGGACCTCTTTGCTCCTATACTCAACTCCTCTTGTTGTGAAGGCCTACATTCCGTTGGCTTTCTTCACTGCCTGCTGTACCTGCATGCTTCCTTTCAGTGACTGATGCACTAGGACACCCAGATCTCGTTGTACGTCCCCTGTTCCTAACTTGACACCATTCAGATAATACTCTGCCTTCCTATTCTTACCACCAAAGTGGATAACCTCACACTTATCCACATTAAACTGCATCTGCCAAGCATCCGCCCACTCACACAACCTGTCCAAGGCACTCTGCAACCTCATAGCATCTTCCTCACAGTTCACACTACCACCCAGCTTTGTATCATCTGCAAATTTGCTAATGGTACTTTTAATCCCTTCATCCAAGTCATTAATATATATTGTAAATAGCTGCGGTCCCAGCACCGAGCCTTGCGGTACCCCACTAGTTACTGCCTGCCATTCTGAAAGGGACCCATTTATCCCCACTCTTTGCTTTCTGTCTGTCAACCAATTTTCTATCCATGTCAGTACCCTACCTCCAATACCATGTGCTCTGATTTTGCCCACTAATCTCCTATGTGGAACCTTGTCGAAGGCTTTCTGAAAGTCAAGGTACACCACATCCACCGGCTCTCCCCTGTCAATTTTCCTAGTTACATCCTCAAAGAATTCCAGATTAGTCAAGCATGATTTCCCCTTCGTAAATCCATGCTGACTCAGAACAATCCTGTTACTACTATCCAAATGCTCCGCAATTTCGTCTTTTATAATTGACTCCAGCATCTTCCCCACCACTGATGTCAGACTAACTGGTCTATAATTTCCCGTTTTCTCTCTCCCTCCTTTCTTAAAAAGTGGGACAACATTAGCTACCCTCCAATCCACAGGAACTGATCCTGAATCTATAGAACATTGGAAAATGATCACCAATGCGTCCACAATTTCTAGCGCCACCTCCTTAAGTACTCTGGGATGCAGACCATCAGGCCCTGGGGATTTATCAGCCTTCAGTCCCATCAGTCTACCTAACACCATTGCTTGTTGCTTGTATCTTCCTTAGTGAAGACAGATCTAAAGTACCGGTTCAACTCGTTTGCCATTTCCTTGTTCCCCATAATAAATTCCCCCACTTCTGTCTTCAAGGGACCCACATTTGCCTTGACTATTTTTTTCCTCTTTACATACATAAAAAAGCTTTTACTATCCTCCTTTATATTATTGGCTAGCTTACCCTCGTACCTCATCTTTTCTCCCCGTATTGCCTTCGTAGTCATCTTCTGTTGCTCTTTAAAAGAGTCCCAATCCTCTAGCTTCCCACTCTGGCTTCCCCATATTCCTTGATTCCGTCAGCCCTAAGAGCTAAATCAAACTCTCTCTTGAAAACATACAGTGAATTGGCCTCCACTGACTTCTTTGGCTGAGAATCCCACAGATTCACAACTCTCTGGGTGGAAAACCAGAGGTGAAAACTCTCTATTGACCCAATACCAATGCACCAATACAACACTGAGAAGAGTGTTCCTTTCTGGTAATGAGTGCAAGGTTTTCTTTGGCTATTTTCCCCTGTATACTTTCCAAGCTGGAACTTTAGGGATAAAATATTTTATTCCTGCCACCAGTACACAAAATAAAAAGCATACACCTGGAAAGTATACAGGGAAAAATAGCCAAAGAGAACCTTGCACTCATTACCAGAAAGGAACACTCTTCTCAGTGTTGTATTGATGCATTGGTATTGGGTCAATAGAGAGTTTTCACCTCTGGTTTTCCACCCAGAGAGTTGTGAATCATATAACATATAACATATAACTACAGCACGGAAACAGGCCCGTCCGGCCCTACCAGTCCACGCCGACCACTCTTCCTGACCTAGTCTCATCTACCTGCACTCAGACCACAACCCTCTAATCCCCTCTTATCCATATACCTATCCAATTTACTCTTAAATAATAAAATCGAGCCAGCCTCCACCACTTCCACCGGAAGCCCATTCCATACAGCCACCACCCTCTGAGTAAAGAAGTTCCCCCTCATGTTACCCCTAAACTTTTGTCCCTCAATTCTGAAGCTATGTCCCCTTGTTGGAATCTTCCCCACTCTCAAAGGGAAAAGCCTACCCACATCAACTCTGTCCGTCCCTCTCAAAATTTTAAAAACCTCTATCAAGTCCCCCCTCAACCTTCTACGCTCCAAAGAATAAAGACCCAACCTGCTCAACCTCTCTCTGTAGCTTAAGTGCTGAAACCCAGGCAACATTCTAGTAAATCTCCTCTGTACCCTCTCCATTTTGTCGACATCCTTCCTATAATTTGGCGACCAGAACTGCACACCATACTCCAGATTCGGCCTCACCAATGCCCTGTACAATTTTAACATTACATCCCAACTTCTATACTCGATGCTCTGATTTATAAAGGCAAGCATACCAAACGCCTTCTTCACCACCCTATCCACATGAGATTCCACCTTCAGGGAACAATGCACAGTTATTCCCAGATCCCTCTGTTCCACTGCATTCCTCAATTCCCTACCATTTACCCTGTACGTCCTATTTTGATTTGTCCTACCAAAATGCAGCACCTCACACTTATCAGCATTAAACTCCATCTGCCATCTTTCAGCCCACCCTTCCAAAAGGCCCAAGTCTCTCTGTAGACTTTGAAACTCTACTTCATTATTAACTACACCACCTATCTTAGTATCATCTGCATATTTACTAATCCAATTTGCCACACCATCATCCAGATCATTAATGTAAATGACAAACAACAGTGGACCCAACACAGATCCTTGGGATTCTCAGCCACAGAAGGCAGTGGAGGCCAATTCACTGTATGTTTTCAAGAGAGATTTTGATTTAGCTCTTAGGGCTGACGGAATCAAGGAATATGGGGAGAAAGCAGGAACGGGGTACTGATTGTGGAGGATCAGCCATGATCGTATTGAATGGCGATGCTGGCTCGAAGGGCCGAATGGCCTACTCCTGCACCGATTTTTAATGTTTCAATGACCACTTGCCTCAACCCTTGCCAGAGGAATGACGTGACTGCCGGGAATTATAAAACACCCAATAAAAACCAGTTGGAAGAGGAAAAACGTTTTCAGTCAGAGAGTTGTGAATTTGTGGGACTCTCTGCCTCAGAAGGCAGAGGAGGCCAATTCTCTGGATGCATTCAAGAGAGAGCTAGATAGAGCTCTTAAGGATAGCGGAGTCAGGGGGTATGGGGAGAAGGCAGGAACGGGGTACTGGTTGTGGAGGATCAGCCATGATCACATTGAATGGCGGTGCTGACTCGAAGGGCCGAATGGCCTCCTCCTGCACCTATTGTCCAACAGGAAAAAAAAACAAAATGGTTGTTAGAATTATTTGAATTTAGGAAGGGGGAAGGCCAATTAACAACTTAAAATAAAACTAATATGTGCAAGGCAAATGTTGTCTGCTGGGACTGGGGCTTGTTCACGTGAAAGGTGGTCTGTGGGTCTAAGCTGACATCCCGATAAGTAGGAGGAGATTTTTTTTTAAAGTAATCAACAATCTAATTTAAAATTTCAAAATGTTCTTTCTCCCCACTCAAGACAATTCATAGAATTTTCTTCCACCCCACGCAAGACAATTATTACTGATATTATTACTATTATTATTATTATTATTAATAATAATGTAATTCGTCTTGCAACCACTGCTGTACTCTTTCAACCTCATTTGTCAGCTCTCTCCCTGCGAATATAAACAAAACACAAAATAACCGCTTTGTCCAAGGCACTCACTTTCTGATTTATATAAAAAGGGTCCAAGTCCTCCAATGGCTCAGCAATGCATTTGGAAGGGGGGTCACCATAAATAAACGGCAAACTTCTGCCTGCTTCAAGGTCGCTGTTTGGCTTGAGCTTATTTTGATCGTCGTCATCGCGGTGGCTGCTGTCTTGCTTGGCAGGTTTTTTGTTCTTCTCTTCGGTGATACGCTGCTCAATGATAGCCAGAGACTCGCGGGTGAAAAGATGGAAGCTATCAGGACCTGGCGGTGGAAGCATATGCGCTGCCATATTTTCATCCTGCAACTAGATCTTCACCCTATGCAGCCTCCAGAGTGGACAGTCCTGTCTGAATCAAAACACAATGGACATGCTTTAAGAATAAATACACTGCCGTGGAAAACGGGCGACAGAATAGAGATAAACGTCAGCACTAAAAGCCGTTTCAACCCAAAAATGAAAAGGCATGTTGCCCTCAATAAAACACCCCGAGTACTTTGAGAAATTCAACAACATGTTGGCGAGAGGAAAACATGATACAGAGTGCTGGAGTAACTCAGCGGGTCAGGCAGCATCTGTGGAGAACATGGATAGGTGACGTTTCACAGAGTGCTGGAGTAACTCAGCGGGTCAGGCAGCATCTGTGGGGAACATGGATAGATGACGTTTCACAGAGTGCTGGAGTAACTCAGCGGGTCAAGCAGCATCTGTGGAGAACATGGATAGGTGACGTTTCACAGAGTGCTGGAGTAACTCAGCGGGTCAGGCAGTATCTCTGGAGAACACGGATACATGACGTTTTAGGTCAGGGCCCTTCTTTATGCACCTCGATTAGATCACCCCTAAAGCAGGGTCCCGACCCGAAACGTCACCTATCTGTATTCTCCAGGGATACTGCCTGACCCGCTGAGTTACTCCAGCACTTTTTGTGTTTTTTTTAGTAAACCTGCATCTGCAGTTCCTTGTATCAACACGCTGGTGAGGCCTCATTTGGAGCACTGTGTTCACTTTTGGTCGGCCTGTTATAGGAAGGAAGTCATTGAGCTGGAGGGAGTGCAGAGAAGATTTACGAGGATGGTGACAAAACTTCAGGGCCTGAACAACAGGGAGAGGTTGGGCGGGCTAGGACATTATTCCTTGGAGCGCGGGAGGCCAAGGGGTGATCTTATAGAGGTGTACAAAATCATGAGGGGAATAAATAGTCTTTTACCCAGAGTAGGGGAATCAAGAACCAGCGGACATAGGGTTAAGGCGA
This sequence comes from Rhinoraja longicauda, assembly GCF_053455715.1. Taxonomy (NCBI): domain Eukaryota; kingdom Metazoa; phylum Chordata; class Chondrichthyes; order Rajiformes; family Arhynchobatidae; genus Rhinoraja; species Rhinoraja longicauda. The sequence goes on from NC_135994.1 coordinate 9,566,133, forward strand.
GAGGGGGAAAGATTTAACAGGAACACGAGGAGCAACTTTTTCCTGAGGATGGTGGGTGTATAGAACAACCTGCCAGAGATGGCAGAGGAGGCAGGTATTATGATAACATTAAAAGAAACATATGGACAGGTATATGAAGAGTAAAGATTTGGAGGGATATGGGGCAATCGTGAGCAGATGGGACGAGCATAGATAGAAACATAGAAAATAGGTGCAGGAGGAGGCCATTCGGCCCTTCGAGCCAGCAACGCCATTCATTGTGATCATGGCTGATCATCCACAATCAGTAACCCGTGCCTGCCTTCTCCCCATATCCCTTGATTCCACTAGCCCCCAGAGCTCTATCTAACTCTCTTAAATTCATCCAGTGATTTGGCCTCCACTACCATCTGTGGCAGAGAATTCCACAAATTCACAACTCTCTGGGTGAAAAGGTTCCTTCTCACCTCAGTTTTAAATGGTCTCCCTTTTATTCTAAGACTGTGGCCCCTGGTTCCGGACTCGCCCAACATTGGGAAAAAATTTCCTGCATCTAGCTTGTCCAGTCCTTTTGAGGAAGGGTCTCGACCCGAAACGTCACCCATTCCTTCTCTCCTGAGATGCTGCCTGACCTGCTGAGTTACTCCAGCATTTTGTGAATAAATCGATTTGTACCAGCATCTGCAGTTATTTTCTTATATCTTTTATAATTGTATATGTCTCTATAAGATACCCTCTCATCCTTCTAAACTCCAATGAATACAAGCCTAGTCTTTTCAATCTTTCCTTATATGACAGTCCCGCCATCCCAGGGATCAATCTCGTGAACCTACGCTGCACTGCCTCAATTATAAAGATGTCCTTCCTCAAATTAGACCAAAACTGTACACAATACTCCAGATGTGGTCTTACCAGGGCCCTATACAACTGCAGAAGGACCTCTTTACTCCTATACTCAAATCCTCTCATTATGAAGGTCAACATGCCATTAGCTTTCTTCACTGCCTGCTGTACCTGCACGCCAACTTTCAGTGACTGGTGTACAAGGACACCCAGGTCTCGCTGCACTTCCCCCTTACCTAATCTGACACCATTGAGATAATAATCTGCCTCCTTGTTCTTGCCACGAAAGTGGATAACCTCACATTTATCTATATTATACTGCATCTGCCACGCATCTGCCCACTCACTCAACCTGTCCAGGTCACCCTGCAACCTGCTAACATCCTCTTCACAGTTTACACTGCCACCCAGCTTTATGTCATCCGCAAACTTGCTGGATGGGGCTTCTTGGTTGGCATGGACTATTTGGGGCCAAGGACCTCTATGAATGACAATGACTAATTTGCCTGAAGGCCTCCCATAAAACATTATCAATTTTAAAATGCAGCAAAACCGAGGTAAATGGCGAGGAAATTACAATATTGTAAAAGCTTTGAAAATTAACATTTTAAAACAACTGCATAACAAACTGCTCGAATAAATGTCCCAATATGACAGCACAATAATAAGCAGGCATGCAAAATGTTCCAATGGTACTCATTGATAATGGAGCAACATTAACAAAAAAAACAAAAATCATCCTATTCATTGCTTGCAGAAACCTACAGTCCACATCAGTTGGGCATCGGAAGGTCATGTTGCAGTTATACAAGACGTTGGTGAGGCTGCATTCAGAGTATTGTGTTCAGTTCTGGGCACCGTGTTATACGAAAGATGTTGACAAGCTAGAAAGGGCACGGAGAAGATTTACGAGGATGTTGCCAGGACTAGAGGGTGTGAGCCACAGGGAGAGGTTGAGCAGGCTGGGTCTCTATACCTTGGAGCGCAGGAGGATGAGGGGTGATCTTATAGAGGTATACAAAATCACGAGAGGAATAGATCAGGTGGATGCACAGAGTCTCTTGCCCAGAGTAGGGGAATTGAGGACCAGAGGACATGGGTTTAAGGTGAAGGGGAAAAGATTTAATAGGAATAGGGATAGGGGTAACTTTTCCACACAGAGGGTGGTGAGTGTATGGAACGAGCTGCCAGAGGAGGTAGTTGAGGCTGGGACTATCCCAAAGTTTAAGAAACAGTTAGACAGGTACATGGATAGGACAGGTTTGGAGGAATATGGACCAAGCGCAGGCAGATGGGACTAGTGTAGCTGGGACATGTTGGCCAGTGTTTGCAAGTTCGGCCGAAGGGCCTGTTTCCACGCTGTATCACTCTGTGACTATTTGACACAAACCTACAGACTATAAAGGCCGTCCTCTCTCCAGGTTTCTCATAAATATTCAAGCTCTTTATGAGTATCTGATTTTGATTTGAAAACTAACCCTCCTCAATCATAATTTACATTTTGTAGTTTCACTTCAAAATGAAGAAGTAATCTTGAGTGGGCTACATAATCCGAAATTCAAGTCTATGCCCAGATGCCTAAAATAAGGGATAACATTGCATTTTCTAAATCTGGAGCATTGTTGGTTTATAATTATTTATCTTTTTTCTGAATTTCTAACCTCAAGATTGTATTTAGAGACTTTCCAACTCTCGGATGCAAAAGGTAACTGTCTTTTTCTGTTTCATGATGACACCTCAAACTCAGATATTAAAGTTCTCAATCCAGCCAGTTATATTAAAACAGCCCACACTTCCTCCATACTTCATTTCATTCATAAATATTTCAGTTACCGCAGTTTCAAACACACAATAATGCAATTATGCAATTAAGAAAAAAATATCCCTAATTTGGTGCATGAGTTTCAACCCAGCAAACTGCCACTGTCTGAAGAAGGGTCTCGACCCGAAACGTCACCCATTCCTTCTCTCCAGAGATGCTGCCTGACCCGCTGAGTTACTCCTGCATTTTGTGTCTATCTTCAATTTAAACCAGCATCTGCAGTTCCTTCCTACACACTGACACGGCATGTATGAGCACAAAGCCAAAGCATCTTCTTGATTCAGGCGAATACAGAGATAAAATGTAATCAAGGGGACAGTCAGACTGGTCGGAGAAACATAGAAACATAGAAAATAGGTGCAGGAGTAGGCCAATCAGTACCTCGTTCCTGCCTTCTCCCCATACCCCTTGATTCCTTTAGCCCTCAGAGCTAGATCTAACTCTCTCTTTAAAACATCCAGTGAATTGGCCTTCTGTCGCAGAGAATTCCACAGATTCACAACTCTCTGGGTGAAAACTAGGAAGGGGGAAGAGATGGAGAGAGGGAAAGCAAGGGTGATTTGAATTTTTACAGAGATAATATTTAACCAAGGGGACAGTCAGCCTGATGAATAAACTAATGATCTATTCTACATTTTCCTTGATTCCTCCATCCCCTTTGATGTCTCGGTTTAACATCTTACGCTTCCCTATCTCCGAGTCTCCCTCTCTCCTGACTCAGTCTGAAGAAGGGTCTCAACCCAGACATGTCACCCATTCCTTCTCTCCAGAGATGCTGCCTGTCCCACTGAGTTGCCCCAGCATTTTGTATCCATCTTTTTGATTCAACAAACTTGCCATGTTGTTTTACAGAACAATTTTAAAAAGTTATACAACAAGTAACCACACTATCTCCTTCGTAAACAAAGATAAACAATAGGAAAACAAAATGATGTTAACCTCTATTAAAATCATACCCTCAGACAAGAGTTCAAGGTAGGAACTCACTCGATGGCAGGATTTGGGGGTTACAATATTTTAACTTGCTCACTCCCGAATTACAGTAAAGGGTGAGAAGCCTTACTAAGCCAGCAGGTACAGCAGGCAGTGAAGAAAGCTAATGGCATGTTGGCCTTCATCGCAAGAGGATTTGAGTTTTGGAGCAAGGAGGTCCTTCTGCAGTTGTACAGGGCCCTGGTGAGACCGCACCTGGAGTATTGTGTGCAGTTTTGGTCTCCACATTTGAGGAAGGACATTCTTGCTATTGAGGGAGTGCAGCGTAGGTTCATCAGGTTAATTCCCGGGATGGCGGGACTGACATATGATAAAAGAATGGGTCGACTGGGCTTGTATTCACTGAAATTTAGAAGGATGAAAGAGGATCATATAGAAACATGCAAAATTCTTAAAGGATTGGACAGGCTAGATGCAGGAAAAATGTTCCCGATGTTGGGGGAGTCCAGAACCAGGGGTCACAGTTTCAGAATAAAGGGTCGGCCATTTAGAACTGAGATGAGGAAAAACTTTTTCACCCAGAGAGTTGTGAATTTGTGGAATTCTCTGCCACAGAAGGCAGTGGAGGTCAATTCACTGGATGTTTTCGAGAGAAAGTTAGATCTAGCTCTGAGGGCTAACGGAATCAAGGGATATGGGGAAAAAGCAGGAACGGGGTACTGATTGTGGATGATTAGCCATGATCATATTGAATGGCGGTGCTGGCTCGAAGGGCTGAATGGCCTACTCCTCGACCTATTTTTCTATGTTTCTGTTTCTACTGGTAAAGAGGCTCAAAATATCGTTGTGTCAAGTCAACGAATTAACACCTGGACTGTAGGCAAACTAGCACCAGATTTATAATTATCACAACAATGAACGAAACTGCCTATTGTAACGGTCAACCCCAGATAACAGTTTTATCATTTCACTTCCAATAACTAGACAAATTTAGGCGATGAATCTTTGTTAGAAACATAGATAGAAACATAGAAAATAGGTGCAGGAGGAGGCCATTCAGCCCTGCGAGCCAGCACCGCCATTCATTGTGATCATGGCTGATCATCCACAATCAATAACCCGTGCCTGCCTTCTCCGCATATCCCTTGATTCCACTAGCCCCTAGAGCTCTATCTAACTCTCTCTTAAATCCATCCAGTGATTTGGCCTCCACTGCTCTCTGTGGCAGAGAATTCCACAAATTCACAACTCTCTGGGTGAAAACGTTCCTTCTCACCTCAGTTTTAAATGGCCTCCCCTTTATTTTTAAGACTGTGGCCCCTGGTTCTGGACTCGCCCAACGTTGGGAACATTTTTCCTGTATCTAGCTTGTCCAGTCCTTGTTAAAAAACATAAACATCAACCTACCTTCTGATTTTGGTGGTGTTGTTGTTGTTGTTGTTGTTGTTTTATTTCATGTTAAAGCACCGGACCTTCCTTTGCAAATCCTTTTCGGATCAATGGGAGACGTGGGAGGGGGGAGGTGGGCGAATTATTTTGTTATTCCGATGACAATTTCTGCCACGTCAGCAGGATAGCAATCAATAATGAATGGGCATCACGTGTCCAAAAGAGGCCGCAAGCTGAAATTTAAAAAGCACTTTTTAAAATCGCTCATATTATAAAATATTAACGTTAAAAACGCAGCAGGGGGAAAAATAGTGGCAAGTATTAAAAATATAACATTGCTGATTTGCTGTTAAATAAAAGAACAGGTGGATAGATGCAAGTGGCCTCTCTTGTGCTCGAATTGAAATAACCTCACAGAATGCATGGTACAGCACATGCATCCGAGTGCATGTAACACATTGCAGTTGCGCTGTTGTGTGTCTGCAATTGGTCACGCCGGCCCTTGGAGCCGTTTGTTTAGCTGCGCACATCAATTTGTTGAATTTAAATAGCCGAACGTGGTTTCCGCCTTGCAGTCGGGTACTTACACAACGCGATGGGCTGCAACAGAAGACGAGAAGCACCCTGCACCCAGGGCAAAGCCACACCCAGGCAGAGCCCCGCAAGCACAACCCTTCTCCAGCTCAGCCCGTCCGCCACATGCTCGTTCGGAGGGAGCGGATGCACTCAACTTCGAGAACAACCCACATTTTTTATTTCTCAAATGGCTCCACCTGCCCCCTCTCCCCTCTCCAGGCAATGACATTTTGCGTTGCCTTCATTTAAAAATAAATACCCCAAGCAGATTTGCACAAACAGTGTGAACATGGCTACGATCTACAGGCCTTGGTAAACGTGAATTGGGCACCAGTAATGAGCCCCAGATTGTTTAAAGGGGGCATGTACACACACACATATATATACACAAACACACACACATATGTACATGTCTACACACACATACGTTCATACATATGCACACACACACATATACACACACACATTTATACATACACATACATATATATGAATATATATAAACACACACATATATATACACACATATATACACGCAATCGAACACACACACACATATACACAATCTAACATACACATATATATACACACAGATATGCACACACAGATATACACACATATATACACAATCCAACACGTACACACACATATATATATACACAATCTAACATATATACACACACAATCTAACATATATATATATATATATACACACACACACAATCTAACATACACACACACAATCTAACATATATATACACACACAATCTAACATATACACACACACACAATCTAACATACACACACACACACACAATCTAACATATACACACACACAATCTAACATATATATACACACAATCTAACATATACACACACACAATCTAACATATACACACACACAATCTAACATACACACACAATCTAACACATACACACAATCTAACACATACACACACGCATACAATCTAACATATACACACACGCACACAATCTAACATATACACACACACAATCTAACATATATACACACACACATACAATCTAACATATACACACACACAATCTAACATATACACACACATACAATCTAACATATACACACACATACAATCTAACATATACACACACACACACAATCTAACATATACACACACACACAATCTAACATATACACACACACATATAATCTAACATATACACACAATCTAACATATACACACACAATCTAACATACACACACACAATCTAACATATATATGCACACACACAATCTAACATATACACACACACAATCTAACATATATATGCACAGTCTAACATATATACACGCACACACAATCTAACATACACACACAAACAATCTAACACATATACACACACAATCTAACATATATACACACACTCAATCTAACATATACACACACTCAATCTAACATATATACACACACAATCTAACATACACACACACAATCTAACATATATACACACACAATCTAACATATATACACACACAGTCTAACATATATACACACACAATCTAATATATATACACACAGTCTAACATATATACACGCACACATACAAAATCTAACATATATATGCACACACAATCTAACATACACACACACAATCTAACATATATACACACACAATCTAACATATATGCACACACAATCTAACATATATACACACACACAATCTAACATATATACACACACACAATCTAACACATATACACACACATAATCTAACATATACACACGCACACATAATCTAACATATACACACACACAATCTGACATATACACACACACAATCTAACATATACACACACGTACACAATCTAACATATATATACACACACATATATACAGACACGTATACGCACACAGACGCATGCATACAAACACACAAACATATTTACACACATACATATATACACACACATAAAACGGAAAGAATATGCTTACTGAAGAATTAAACATCCTAACCCATTACCCCTTCTGCCACCAAAACAGCCGGTGTTTTAAAACTCACATGACAGAGAAAAGCCGATCACACAAGCTGGCGCTGTGCTTTCAGCACCACTAGCCGGCCGGCCATGCTCTCGAGAGGCAGCTTCAAGGGCCAAAGATTATTCAGCACAGCAGAGAGAGCGACGGCGTTGAATGCATTGCAATGCAATGCAATTCCAGCGGCCAGGCGGGCAGGCGAGAAACATTGCAATGGGATTTCACCAAGTCACAGTGGTTGGGTTTTCTTCTCTATTTGGGTGGGGGGGGGGGGGGGGGGGGGGGTAGACTCTTGGGCCTTCACAACCTCCCTTTCTAAAACTATCAGACAAGAATGCAAGACTTCATTATATCTCCAAGCGACTCAATGCACAACGACACCTTGAACAAGGCGCTCAAACAAAGCCCCCCTCCCCTCTTAAAAGCATCCCGGGCGCATGGTTTTATCTCCATTACAAGCCATAGGTAGGCCGAGCAAACACTTGTGCGTGACGTTTCACCGATTATCTGCAGCGTCAAGTCAAAGATGATGATTTGATCGGATTATTGAGACAGAATCACATTGGGCTTTGCAGAATGCACTGCACTGTAACACGGAAATATCCTGACAGTCCCAAATGTAGACCTGCATCTACCCGTCACATCACCAGACCCACCCCCCCCCCCCCCAGAAACCAACACAGCTTCCCTTTCAACTGGTACATAGCATTTAATCTTTCAAAAATAGATACACACACACACACATATATATGTATATATATATACATGTAAAAGATAAACAAACCGCACCGTTCACATCGTTTACAGATTTTAACAGAAACGTTACTGTCTCGAACAGTAATCGCCGGTGTACACGGGATGCAATGTGTGTCAATTATTAATATTAATATATATATATATATATAGGGTTAGGCTGGCTGGATTGCAAGGGGGGGGAGCACTGCAGTGCACAGCACAGCGCCCGGCGCCATCCCTTCCA